>NW_026692608.1:0-22949 GCF_021218885.2 Marmota monax
CTGTGGCCTTTCAACCTCTGGAAGAGCTGGGGTCAGGGCCGGGGCAGCAGGCCTGCTGAGCGCTGGTGGGCTGGGCAGCATGGGCCATGTCAATATGAGATGTCCCAGGAGGACCTGCTGGGACAGCTGGGGGTGGGGCCTGGAGCAGAGCGAGGTGGAGGGGGTGATGCCCTGAAGCCGGCCACTCCCACCTGGGAGAAGGGGGTGGAGGAGTCCAGGAGGGCGTGGCCTGGCTGAAGCTGCCTCCTCACCACCTTGTGCTTTGCTCAGCCACTTTTCAAGATCTTAGTTTTATAACCTAGAATAGCTGTGAAGGTCTTTAATATATTTATTTGGAGATGGACACAATACCTTTACTTTTATGTGGTGCTGGGGATCAAACCCAGTGCCTCATGCATGCTGGGCAAGGGCTCTACCACTGAGCCGCAACGCTGACCCATGAAGCTCTGTCTTTAAAGAAAATACAGAAGGTTATGACCTCCTGTTAGCCCCCCATTCTCCCTCAGACTGTACCAACGTGCACACATGGGATCTGTCCTTTTCAAAAACTGGTTTGCACGGCATCAACGCTGCAGTGTTTTTTGTTACCAGGTCTTGAATGCTTTCAGGTGACCTCATTCTTTTTCATAGTTGCATGCTATTCCACACCTCGAACGGGCCATTATTCCCCAACGATTTGCTCATGGAGAGACAAGCAGGACGTGATTTCCTGATGTTATGAAATGCGCTACAATCAACACCCTTGTCCACATAGAGTACGTGCTGTGATAACACCTGTCTTCCTAGGGTAGAGTTCCAGAGATGGGCCAAAGGGACATTAAGGATCAATGGATCCAGCGGCTGCAAGCTGCCAGTTCTATTTTTACTTAAGACCTCCTTGTCATAGGCTCCTGGAAGGAAAGCTTCTGATTTCTTAAATCATGGTATTCCAAACTCACCTCATTTCACACAGCAGGAGGCTGCATTCATAAGGAGAGTTCTCGGTCCCAGGGTAGGACAATGGTGTCCAGGAGAAGGAGCACCCTCTGGGAGATTGCCGGTGGGATATTGAAGGTTGCTCTGGACTCCTTTGCTGACAGACGTATATGGAACCTCGAGTTGTCCTGGGCTGACCCCCAGGCAGTGACCAATTGATGGGGACCACAGCAGTCCAAGTCCTTGCCTGGAGACCAGATACTCCAGGGTCCATTCCTATCCCATGCCACAGTCTGGCTGGGCACAATCAGGAGCCACTTGTCAAAAGAAACTAACTTTATTTTTAGAACCACACACGCCAAACAAAACAGCCTCTCAGGAAAAACCCTCAGAGCCTCAACTGCCACCACCGGCTTTCCACAAGCCTCTCTCTCCCCCACAAGCTTCTTTCCACCTCCCACAATCCTCCTGCTCTTGAGGCCGATTGGCTGGGTCATGTGGGCGGAGCCAAAAAAGTCCCCCAATGAGCAGCTCCGTGGTCTGAAAGGGCAGGGAAACAGTCCAATGAGCATCACCGCAGAGGAGCCAATCAGCTAGATGTTGCTGGGGCCGAGGAGCCAATCAGCTAGATGTTGCTGGGGCCGCTGTGAGCCAATCATCAGCTGGCAGCTGGAAGTTTGCTGGCAGCTGGAAGTTTGCTGGGGCCCCTTCGGCTGTGGCTCTCAACATCTCCCCCTCTCTGTTTAAACAACAAGCATGTGGCTTAGGGACCGTGCCTGTTAGGCAGTCCAATTCAACATATGGTCCTTACCCGTCATTGGATGAACTTACCTCTAGGCATCAGCCTCCTGTCTTAGGTTGGTACCACTGCAATTGGATCATACCCGTCACTGACTACCGGTCCAGCATACAGCCATACTTGTGGATAGGCCTTTGCACCTGTGGGGGGGTGAGGTTCTTTGCCTCACCTTTGTTGGCCCCCAAATTTTAGACCATCACTAGTAGAGGAGGATGCAAAATGCCATGACATTAAGCCAATTGAGGGCTACTTTGAAAATCATCAGCAAAAATACCCCAAAACTACCACAAGTCGCTGCACCAACAGATAGTTCACAATGCATGCAGGTGAGCTCACAATGTGTCCAGGCAAGTTCTGCAAGCAGTTCAGTGATGGCTATTGTAGAAGCTGTAGATTGGTTTTATCTTTGACTTCACCAGCACTGGGATGAAGATAGGAATTCTGGCAATAATGGCTAAAGAAAAAATTATGTAACATTCCAGAAGGCACTAAAAGAAAACAATTTTCTTAACAATTTACATTGTCTTCACCGGCACTGGGATGAAGATAGGAATTCTGGCAATAATGGCTAAAGAAAAAATTATGTAACATTCCAGAAGGCACTAAAAGAAAACAATTTTCTTAACAATTTACATTATCTTTAAGAGAATTATTAAATATAATGAAAAGGAAAGGTGAAAGTAAACAAACAGATCTGTTAACCTTCTTTTTTGTTTACATATTAAAACAATCCTCAACAGTTGTTTACCCAATTTAAATTAAACCATATAAATCATGTGAAAAAAAAATATTTGGATCCATTTTATCATGAGCGCTCATCATATATGATATATGGACATACGTACATTCAAACATATAACACAAAACACAAGTGTGCACACATATAATACATAAAACACATAACATTATAGTAAAGGCCTTATAACTTTTTGCAGGTGAAATCTCCATTGCAATGTTTAAAAACTCTATAGTCAAAAAATAGAACTGATCAGCAAAACATTAACCTAGGTCTGTATGAGCTGAAAAAACAAAATAGAACTTCATGATATGGCAAAGGGCAATAATAAAATAGATATTGAAAAAAGCATCCTGGTTCTGTTGCAGATGTAAGAATAGCCAAACTGGAGTTTTGGATATCAGTTGTTATGGATTTGAGCCAAATCATCTTCTTTTTGGTCTGTAGAAATCGCTTTAGTTAATCTTCCTGGAATCCAAATCGGCTGCTGTTCTCCCTGTGGAAACACATAAACAGACCCCCGACTCCAGACAATCACTGGGTCAGGACCTTGGTTAATCTCTCTGGAATCCAAATCGGCTGCTGTTCTCCCTGTGGAAACACACAAACAGACCCCCGACTCCAGACAATTACTGGGTCAGGACCTTTCCATTGTCCTGTTAGAATATCCTTCCAAAGTACCTTGGGCTTATGTACATTTTTTGGACACATATGCCTTTCCGCAGCACTAAGTCCTGATGAATCCAAATTTAAAAAGTTTAGAGTAAAAAGGGTTATTTTAAGTTTATCTTTGGGGAATATATACCCCTTCCCAATTCCTTCTTTTTGCTTTAATAAGTACATTTTAATAGTTTGATGAGCTCTTTCAACTATGCCTTGTCCCTGTGGATTGTATGGGATTCCTGTTATATGAGTAATGCCAAATGTTGAGCAAAATTGTTTAAAAGAGGTAGAAGTATAAACAGGGGCATTATCTGTTTTTAACTGTTTTGGAACACCCACAGTGGCAAAATTTTGTAAGCAATGAGCTATAACATCTTTAGTTTTTTTCTCCGGCATGAAGGGAGCCCATCAAAAATCCAGAAGAAGTATCAACTGTAACATGCAAATATTTTAATTTTCCAAATTCTGGCAAGTGTGTGATGTCCATCTGCCAAATATGGTTAGGTATCAATCCTCTAGGATTGACTCCAAGATTAACTTGTGGTAAAAAGGTCACACAATTTTGACATTGTTTTATTATTTGTCTAGCTTGTTCCTTAGTTATTTTAAAACGCTTTTGTAAAGTATTAGCACTGACATGGAACTTTTTATGAAAATTTATAGCTTCTTCTAGTGTAGAGAAAATATGTATGTCATGTGTAGTTTTATCTGCTAAATCATTGCCCAAACTAAGGGCTCCAGGCAATCCTGTATGTGCCCTGATATGTCCTATAAAGAATGGATCTTTTCTGTCCCAGATTAGACTTTGTATAGTGGAAAGCAAAGAGAAAACAGTAGAAGAAGGGGAAATCCTACCAGCATCTTCAAGAGATACTATAGCATTGACTACATACTGACTATCAGAAAATAAATTCAATACAGAATCTTTAAACATCACAAAAGCTTGTAAAACTGCATTAAGCTCTACCTTTTGAGCTGATTGTTTGGGTACTAAAAATGTAAAAGTTTGATCAGGGGTAACTACTGCTGCTGTACCATTATTTGACCCATCAGTGAATATATTTGGAGCATTCATGATAGGTGTTTTTCTTGTCATTTTTGGAAAAATTACAGGATGCAATGACCAAAAAGACAATAAAGGATTAGATGGTAAGTGGTTATCAAATGAAACATTAGATTTGCACATGATTATTGCCCAAGTATTTAACTCATTAGCTAACTCATCAATTTGATTCATAGTATATGGAGTAATAATTTTATTGGGAGAAATTCCAAACACTCCCTTTGCTGCTTTTATTCCTTTGAGTATTAATTGTCCTACAGCCTCAGGATACCTAGTAAGAATAGTGTTAGGAGAATAAGATAAATGTATCCATAATAATGGACCTTCTTGCCAAAATACTCCTGTAGGAATATTTTTTGTTGGTAGTACAATAAATAATAAAGGCAAACTTATATCAATTCTATCCAAATGCATATTTTCCATATATGTTTCAATGATTTTTAATGCCTTTCTTGCTTCAGGCGTTAACATTCGGGGTGAATTTGGATCTGATGGACCTTTTAGGATATCAAATAAAGGTCCCAACTCTCCTGTTGGTATACCTAAATAAGGCCTTATCCAATTTATGTCTCCTAATAACTTTTGAAAGTCATTAAGTGATTTGAGTTGATCTACTCGTATTTGAATTTTTGGTGGACGGACCGTGGTTGAGGATAATAGAACTCCTAAATAATTAATTGGAAAATTTAATTGTACTTTATCTATTGCTATCTCTAGATTATAATTTTTTAATAAGTTTGTAAGTGTGGCATAACATTCTAGCAATGTGTTTTTATCTTTGTGTGCTAATAATACATCATCCATATAGTGAAATATTTGTAGATCAGGATTTTGATTTCTAAGTGGCTGGATTACTTTGTTAACATAAATTTGACACATAGTTGGGCTGTTAGCCATCCCTTGAGGGAGTACTTTCCATTCATATCTCTGATCAGGACCTTCATGATTCAGTGCAGGGATAGTAAATGCAAAACGTGGACTATCCTCAGGATGAATTGGAATTGAAAAAAAAACAATCTTTAATATCTATAACTAAAACATACCAGGTTTTTGGCAAAGCAGACAACTGAGGAATCCCTGATTGAGCAGGTCCCATAATAACCATCTCATTATTAATGGCTCTTAAATCTTGCAATAATCTCCATTTACCAGATTTCTTTTTGATGACAAAAATGGGAGTATTATGGGGAGATACAGAAGGTTGTATATGTCCTTCCGCTAATTGTTGTTTGACCAGGTCATGGGATGCTTGTATCTTTTCTTTAGTCAGGGGCCACTGAGGAACCCATATTGGTCTTTCTGATTTCCAAGTAATTTTTATTGTCTCAGTGGCCCTTTCTGAAAATCCAACCCATGTCTGTCTGTTCCTTGATCTATTTGTATTGGTGCTGCTATACCTTGTTCTTGTTTTTCTAATCTTTTTCCTTTCCTAAAACCTTGTCTAGTCATAATAGTGGGTGCATTTTGGTTGATGTTATTTGTTAATGTCAAACCTAATTGATCTAGGACATCTCGTCCCCATAAATTTATAGGAAGATGATCTAATACATATGGCTGTATAGTTCCTTCACATCCTTCAGGATCATTCCAATCTAATACCATTGCACTTCTATGGGGATTAGTTGCCACTCCTAGGCCTCGAAGCGTTTGAGTGGCTTGTTGTAATGGCCAATGTTTTGGCCATTCTTGACGAGAGATGATGCTAAGGTCTGCACCTGTATCCAGTAGCCCATTAAATTCATGTCCTTGAATATTTAGTTTTAGCATGGGCCGAGAATCTAAATTTAAAGAAAGCATAGCCCAATCTACACCTGTGGAGCCTAATCCCTTGGAACCTCTTTCTACAGTATGACTGGAAAATTTATCATGTAGGCTGGGTATTATTAGTAACTGTGCTATTCTATCTCCTGGTGAAATTACTGATATACCCTTTGGAGAACTGGCTATAATTTTTATTTCACCTTCATAATCGGGATCAATTACCCCAGGACTTATCATAAGTCCTTTTAGAGTAGAAGAGCTGCGTCCCAATAATAAGCCTACTGTTCCTTTGGGAAGAGGTCCTTTCACCCCTTTGGGAATAATTTGAACTCCCATCTCTGGAGTTAGTACTGCTCTGGCGGAGGCGCAGATGTCCAACCCTGCACTCCCTCTGGTTTGTCTGATGAGGGATCTGATGGACAATGTGTCCTGGGCACTACCCTGATGGGGTTGCTGGGTTCCTCCAGTGCTCCGTATATTTGTGGTTTTGGGCCCC
The DNA here is from genome assembly GCF_021218885.2 of Marmota monax. Classification (NCBI taxonomy): domain Eukaryota; kingdom Metazoa; phylum Chordata; class Mammalia; order Rodentia; family Sciuridae; genus Marmota; species Marmota monax. The sequence goes on from NW_026692608.1 coordinate 6,434, forward strand.
GGAGCATTGGGCCCCCCTGTCCATTTTTTGGCAATGGAGCCTGATGCCTTTCTCCACGATATCGTGGATAAACACCTGGTCCTTGTTCGTTTTTTGATAATGGAGTACCCTCTATGGTGGTTTGAGAACGGCATTCATTAGCCCAATGTCTCCCTCTACGGCATCGTGGGCAAATACCTGGTATTCTAATCCTTTGATACCTAGTTTTGTTAAACCCTCCTCCAATGGGGCAATTCCTTTTAAAATGTCCTGTTTGTTCACAATTGTAGCATGTTCTTGGCCTGGCATCTAAAGCCTGTTTTACTGCAGCTGACACAATTTGCCCTTGTTCATTAATGTCTCTGGCATCTAAAGCCTGTTTTACTGCAGCTGCCACGACTTGCTCTTGTTCATTAATGTCTCTACATAATTTAATATATGTGTTTAAATCTTCATGTTTCCATGGTCTAATGATATCTCTGCACCAACGATTCGCTTGCTCATGAGCCAGGTGTTTTAGTAATGGCATTGCTTGTTCTGTATTCCCAAAAACTCTGGTAGCTGTTTGAATAAGCCTATCTACAAATTCAGCATAAGGTTCATTAGCTCCTTGTATTACCTTAGATAATTGACCTTGTAAACCTCCATGTCCTTGTAAAGTCTTCCATGCCTTAATTGCATCTGCAGCAATTTGTGCGTATACGCCAGGATCATATGCAAATTGTTGCTGCTGATCCTCATAAGGTCCCTTTCCTAACAACATATCTAGATTTCTCTGAGGATAACCAGCTGCTGCATTTCGCCTAGCCGTCTCCTTGCAAAATTCCTCATTGGCAACCTTCCATAACAGGTATTGTCCTCCATTTAGCACAGCTTTACACATATTAGCCCAATCTGCTGGCGTCATGTTCAAGTTGTTAATGAATTTGACCATGCTTAAAGTGAAGAGTGCTTGAGGACCATAGGTTGTTACAGCCTCTTTTAGCTGCTTCACAGTTTTGAAATTTAAAACTTGGTAAAATCGCTGCCCTCCTGCCTCAAATACAGGGCATGTTAATATTTGAGATCTTGTCTCAGGATCCCAACTATCAACTGCGGGGGTTGGGGGCCTCCCAGCATATGGAGGTGGCGCTGTTGGTTGGACAATTACGCCCTCTGGTGATAGAAAGGTGTTAGTAGCAGTCTCCTGTAGAGGTGGTGCTGTTGGTTGGACACTTACACCCTCTGGTGATAGAAAGGTGTTAGTAGCAGTCTCCTGTTGTAACTTTCCCCCTGATGGCTTTTTCTGTTTTACACTTTCTTTCTCTGTCTGACTAGCTTGAGAGGCCTTCTCTTTTACTTGAATCTTTTCCTCTGTCTGACTAACTTGAGAGACCTTCTCTTTTACTTGAATCATTATGTCTTCTCCTTCCTCTACCATTGTCTGAACTGAAGGCTTTGGACTAAGCAAACATGATATGAACGTCCACAATGGCAATGTGCCATCTGGCAGAGTCCCTGGGCTTTTCTTTTCTATTCTTTTTAAATCTTCACCATGATGGTTCCATTGTGATATATTTAACATCTCCTCCTTAAAAAGCCATGGGCTACATTTTTGTATTGTATCAACGTATGCCCTGATTGTTCTTGATTTTACTGAGATGCTTCCTTCCTCTAACAATTTACTTAACACTCTTTCAGTTTGTTTTTCACTAATTTCTGATCCCGTATTTCTACTATAATACAACCCAACAAGATGATGCCAATCAAAACCAAGACAGAATGAAATAAAAAGGGAACAACAAAAAGTCATTATAGCCTTTCTATCCTCCTGACATGTGCATCCGTCCTTTCTCCCTATCTGTTCCTCAGACGTAAATAGTTTTTCCTCAGATGTGAGCGGTTTTTCTTCCGTCTCACTCATCTCCAGGGACAGGCAACTTAAAACAAAAGTGAAGCAAAATAAAAGAGGAATCTTAAAATGGCTACCCATCCTCTCGCCCTGCCCTCAGTGGCGAGCAGTTTCACTTACCCTCAGTCACTCCCCATGCGAGCCACCAAATGCTGCAGTCTGGCTGGGCACAATCAGGAGCCACTTGTCAAAAGAAACTAACTTTATTTTTAGAACCACACACGCCAAACAAAACAGCCTCTCAGGAAAAACCCTCAGAGCCTCAACTGCCACCACTGGCTTTCCACAAGCCTCTCTCTCCCCCACAAGCTTCTTTCCACCTCCCACAATCCTCCTGCTCTTGAGGCCGATTGGCTGGGTCACGGGGGTGGAGCCAAAAAAGTCCCCCAATGAGCAGCTCCGTGGTCTGAAAGGGCAGGGAAACAGTCCAATGAGCATCACCGCAGAGGAGCCAATCAGCTAGATGTTGCTGGGGCCGAGGAGCCAATCAGCTAGATGTTGCTGGGGCCGCTGTGAGCCAATCATCAGCCGGCAGCTGGAAGTTTGCTGGCAGCTGGAAGTTTGCTGGGGCCCCTTCGGCTGTGGCTCTCAACAATCCCAAAACTCCCCCCAGGATCCAGCTGAGGCTGGGACTTTCTGAAGTCACCCCTCTGCTGGGCTTCTCCCTCTCCATTACCTGTTTGTCCCGGGGACGGTCCGTCAACACAGCCCATGCATCCACATCCTGGTCTCAGGCTAAGTTCTTCCAGAACACACCCGAGGTACCATGGAGGATGGCCAGGCAGTGCCCTCCTGGATGGACGTGTCTTCATTAGCAGTCACCCAAGAGCAGCCAAGGGCCCTGGAACCCCCTCGCACATGGCAGAGAAGCTTGCCAGCTTCCTGCAGGATATTTTCAGCATGGATCTGAAAGCTTGGGGTCTTGTCATCCAGAAATGTAACCTGAAATAATAGTCCCCACCCACTGTCACTGTACAGCGGCTGGGTATCTTGTAGATCTTCTCTAGACACCTTGGTTTCCTCATCTGTGCACTAAACAATCAGTACCTGCATCATAAGGCAGTGAGAGTGAGGTACTGCTTTCCATGCTTAGTCCTGTGGTGCTTGAGCTGAAATATGAGGTTCTGATCACCACATGCCGCTGTCCGTGTGACCTTCAACAGCTGAGCTTCATTTTCCCCTCTGCAGCTGGGGACAGCTACTTCTCTTGGGACTGACACAAAGATTTAGTGTCAGGTCAGGCTCACGGCCATGCATAGCAAAGGCCCTGATCTGACTCACTTGGGGCCATAGCCAAGATAGGAAGATGAGTCAGACACGCTCGGTGTTGGACCAGGAGAGAGAATTTGTGAATTCAGCAAGATGATGTTCATCGTCTAGCCTCCCTCCACTATTTGTACAATTAAAATATGAATAAAGAAAAGTCTTTGGCCCTTCCCAGAGATGACCACTATGGGTTTATTTCTCTATTATCCAGTATCTTTGTTTCAAACATTTACACCTAGATTTTTTTGGAAAAAACTGATCATTTTCTACATATTAGAATATTATTTATTTCATAGATGTCTCAGAATGGGGTCGCGTGTCTTCAGCCTTGGTGAGCATGCTCACCTGCCCAGTCTCAGGAGTTCTATTTGGCCACTCCCACCTTGCTGGACACCCAGGTTACTACCACTTTGCCACAAGCCCTTCTGCTCATGACCATCTTTGTGCTTATTTATCTTTGCACACGGGCAATAGTGCTTCTACAGCTGTGGCTTGATCTCTAGGGTGGAGGGATGTGCACTTTCTGTACCCACATGGAGGCCCAAGTCCTAACGTGGAATGGGATAGTGTTTCCATAGATCCCACATTTCCACCTCCCTTGTATTATGTAGAATTTGTCAGGCATAAAGTAAGTTACTAATTTGATTGTGACTTGCAAGAAGAAGTCTGAATGTTCAGTTTGCATTTTTTTCCCCTATATGGTTTTGATCTAATGCTGGTTGTGTCAACAGATGTGAAACCCGCAGGTCCAGAGGGCTGACTGTTCATGCTACCTTTGTTGACCCTTCAGAAGGGCCAACAGAGAAAACTTACAAGTCAGGAGAGATAGGGGAAGGAGGCACTCCTGACCACAAGTCTAATAACCTAAGGAAATAGGGCAGGGTCTTCACCAGGTTTAAGGGCATAGATCAAGGGCTTGGGGTGGAATTTAGAAGGCAGGTGCCCGCCTTTCTCTGGCATTGCTGAGGCCTTGGAATCTTGACCAACAAGAGGTCATGAGCCTCCTCTTCTAACAACAAATATTCTGATAAAAATAGCAACGTTCATCACTGGGACCGAGACTTATGCTGGTTTCAATTTTCAACAGCTAAAAGTTGAATTTTTCAGGTCCACAGTTATTACTGTTTAGAATTCCCTGCATAGAGCAACAATAAGCAGATTGATAGTCATTTAAAAGTTAGTTCTTAACAGATCATGCTCCCTCCTGGTATCTGGGTGGACCACCACACCCCTTCCTTCTGCTCCCCACCATATTTTGCTTGTTATATGGACTTATTTTGGGGGAGAGTTGGCAGGAGACAGTAGAATTTCAAGCAGTGCTAATTCCTTCCTGTCATCTCATACTCCAAGAGGCCCCTTGTGAAATTCTTGTTCCAAGTCATTCTCAACCACAATTACTTAGTATCCTTTTTATTTGGGAATTGTTTTAGATTTACAGACAATACAGAGTCCTCAATAGCCCTCACCCCTAACGTTAACATCTTTCATGGAACCGTCACCAAAACCAAGACCCAAACACAGTATGTTCCCGTTAACGGCAGTTTCCAGTTGGACATGCCACTTTTTACACCTGTGTTCTGTCTTTGCTGTTATAAGGTCTCTTCCAGGACTCCTATGTCAGTCAGCTTTTCATTGCTATGACAAAACACCTGAGAAAAAGCTTAGAGGAAAAATGGGCTCACAGTTTGAGGTTTTTGTCCACAGTCCACTGGCTCATGGCTGCAGGTTCGTGGTGAGGCAGATCATCCTGGCAGAGTGGCAGGGTGGAGCAGAGCTGCTTAGCTCATGGCAGCCAGCAAGCAGAGAGGGGCAGGAACAAGATACAGTCCCCCAAGGCATACTCCCAAGGCCCACACACTCCAGCCAGGTTCCACCTCCTACAGTTCCCCTGGGGAACCAAGCCAGATCCAGACCACAACCACCCCACATGGTACTTAGTCATGTCCCTTGGTCAGGGAATTTGCAGGAGGCCCTTATGTTGGGGTTGACATGATGTTTACTCATGAGACAGGGGCAATGGGTTACCCAGAAGATGGGGGGTGATGACTCTCAGTCACCTGCCCTCACAGGAAGAAAGTGGTTGCCACCATCTATTTTTAAGGTTGCAGGGAGCTAGAGAAGGAGAGTCTGAGCTCTACCCCTGGATGGGGGGAAGCTGACTCGGGTTATTTGGGCTTCTTTTGTAAAGAGTCTCAACCTCCATTAAGATATGCATCTTTCTCCAAGATGGATGAGGAGGTGAAACCCAGGATGACCCCACCCGCCATGACCATCTTCCCTCGAGAGGCCCCAGAAGTTCCCACACAGGATCCTCTGTTAGATAAGCCCTTCTCAGAGTCCTCCAAAGTCCTCCTTTGGACCAGGCAGAGGGGAACTGGGCGGTGTCCCAGGTGTGGCCTCTCAGTGTGGTCCCCAGCCGGCAGCACCACCCGGGAGCTGCTAGACATGCAGGATCCCAGGCCCCACCTGGGCCTCCTGAGTTGGACTCCCCAGTTTGGCCAGGCCCTGGCCCAGTGGCTCCCAGGCGTGTCTGGGTTTGAGGAGCATCGTCTTGGACTCTCTCAGAGTCAGGGGTTGGCAGCTCCTGCGGTCAGTCTCCTCCCTGCCGCCAGGGCACTTGCTTTGTTCCGTCTTGTGCATCTTGCACAGTTTGAGGATGACGAGGGAGGACAGAAGTGAGGGGCATGGAGGGAGGGGGCGTGCAGCAGGTGGCTCCAAGAGGAGCCTGGGATGGAGGGATGGATGGTCGTGCTGGACAGCTGCAGGGAGCAAAGGGCTCAGCCCGCGTGGACCTGCGCGCCGTGGGTGGCGGCAAAGCCCGACAGCCCCCCGCAAGGAGGTCCTTGATGCAGGGCTCACCCCATGTTCTCAACTCTTCCATCCTGTTAAACATGGTCCCATGGCCTCAGGACGTTCACACTGGTGCACGACCCTCATGGCGGCCATCCTCTTCCAGAGCTCTTGGTCCTGCAAAACCAACCGAGGGGCAGTGGCTCCCATGGCCACTCCTCCCATGCCATTCCACGTTCTCCCATCATGGCTGATTGAGCTCCTTGTAGGAGGCAGCTTACACACTACTTGGCTTCCCCTGACGTCTCTTCAGCTGCTCAATTAGGGGAGTGAGGGTCCATGCTCCACCTAGAGAGGAAGTGGCAGATGACTTGCCCAGGGCAGGGGAGGAGCAGGAGAGCTTCTGGGATCCCCTGCAGAACACACTTCCTTTTCCCCCAACACTGTATTGAAAAAGAGGTGGGGGCTTAGTCTGGGGAAGAAAGGAACAGGATCAAAGGAGCCCAGTGGGTGGGAAGGGAGCCAGCTGAGGTTCAGATTCAGACTCAGAGGTACCAGTGATTGTCATCTCCAAGGGGTCTCCATCTGGAACGCACTGTCCTCTGGGCAGAGTCCGCTGGCACACGCCCATTCAGGTGTCCATCCTTGGAGAATGGCCCCACCTTCCTGCTCTACACAGCAACCCCCGGGGCTCAGTGGGGGCTGGGGTTTCTAAAACAGTGTCAAGCTGTCTGCACTGGTATTTGTCAAAGGAAGTGGCTGCTCTAGGGCCCCGCCACCCTTCCCAAAGTGGACACTGCTTGGGAAAAGTGCAAACTAGGAGCCTGTCAGCCCAGCCTGGGGGAGGGGTTGGAACAGAGCTCCAACACGGGGAGATAAGGGAGGCCACTGCTGCGGGAGGCTGGGCATCTTGCTCCTTGCCCACTGCCAGAGCTGGCGTGCGAGGCTGGGGTGGTAGGGAAAGGGGAGCACAAAACACCCTCCATGGTGCCCAGCCACACGGGGGACAGATGTGGCTAGAATAGCTGCTTGTCCAAGCAGAAGCTGAAGGGTTCCTGCTGCAGGGTGGGGATAAGCATGCACCTCCCAACTGAAAGAACAGTAGCCAGAGCTTGGGGGAGATGGAGACCCCTTGGAAAGGGGGCCGAGCCTCGTCAGGTGTGGGGACGTTCCAGGTCACCTGGTCTACAGCACTGTTGCTGCCCCCGATTATTGAGAAATAGAAAACTCTAGACAAAAATCAAGAACACAGGTAGTCTCCAAGCCACAGGGGGGCTGTGACTTTGGTGGAGAGGCCCTCACACCTGTGTGAATGGTTGTCACCATCTCTGAGCCATTACCGAGGGAAAGGTAGACCAGGCTAGGATCAGGGACACAGTGGGTCAATTCAGACGAAACCCTCACTTGACGGAGCTTACCTCCTGCGAGAGGAGCAGAATGATTGCTGCATAACAACGCGCCCCCTAACAGCGACCACGGACAACAGTGACCAAGTGTTTCTCAAGTTGGGGGGTGTCTGGCATTGGGCGGGGTTCTGCTGGTTGGTTGTCAGCTAGAGTCCTTTGCCTGCTCAATTTTTAGCTGGTGATTCAGATGTAGGGTCTCTGCCTGGACCCTCCTCAGAGTGGCCTGGTCTTCCTTACAACATGGCATCTGGGTTTCTAGAAGGCACAGCTGCCAAGTTCTCTTAAAGGCTCAGAGCATCACTTTTCCCCCGCACATACCCAGTTGATTCAAGTAAGGCCCAGTGTCCCGACCGGCAGGACACATCAACGTGGGCAGCGAACCTAGATGGGGAAGAATGAAGGGACAAGAGACACAGAAGGATGACAGCAAGACAGGAGTTCTGATCAAGCTGCAAACTTTTATTGTTCACACAGGGGTATTTATGGGCTGGGAATGGGGGAGCTCTCTTATCGGCAGTTGCTGGATGTCTTCACAAAGTGAGATAACCGCAGGATGTTTCAGGAAGATAGGTGGCCGCAGGATGTCTCAGGGAGATGGATGGCTGCAGGGTGTCTCCCAGGCAGGATGTCTCCCAGGGGGCTGTTTCTTGTAACTGTCAGGCTATCCTTTGAAGGAGAAGTCCCTTCTAGTCCCTGGCAGCCCAGGATCAGCCCCGACTCCAGAGGGGAGCATATCTCCTCCCCTTGCTCTGAGAGATACCAGGTGCATACAGGAGGCTATTGTGGACAGCAATATGCTCAGCAGTGGACACTAGACTGGGTAGAGACGTGATCATTCAGAAGGTGAGCAATGTAGTATTCCAGTTGTGACTTGGGTGGGTTTCCCCATTTGGATAGAAGTTGGTATTTTGAAATGATATTAATAGGATTATTTCATCCTCATGGATTGAGGACTGTCTGCAAACTTGTTGTACAAAAAGATTAAAAAAAAAAAAAAAGAACATAAGACTTGTGAAACCTGTGTCTGGTCTAGGAAATGGAACAGAGAAACTTGTTATGTGAATGCCCCTCCCCCCTGCCTCCAGGGGATAAAGGTCAGAGAATTTCAGAATCTCTGTCCAGAGAATGTTTCAGGCATGAGCCACACTCTGGACGGTGGGCTGCAGCCAATAAACCTGCTTCCAGAAAGTTCCTTAGGTGTTCAGCCCTTCTGTCCTTCAGCAGGGCCGAGATCTGGAACCAGGTTGTGACTTCACACAGCTGTTTTTTCCATGGTGCCTCAGATATAAACCTGGGATTTGATCAAGGCCTCCTCCATTTCTCCATGAATCGACCCAGGAAGCTAAAAGGGACAGGCTTACCACCCCATTCCTATGACCCCTCAGCCTCTAATCTGCAGGTAAAGTTTTGAATGTCAGATGCCAAAGGATTGACAACTTTAAAAGCATCCTCTGGGTACTAAAGATCTACAAGACATGTGAAGCTCCATGCGCCCATTTCCAGGGCTGGAGTCATCCTACGTTGGCTTGATCTGCAATAGTCACCCTCGCTTTCCAATAACCACTGCATTCTGACCCCCAGATCTCACAAGATTATGTCAATTCATGACAAGTGTTCAGAGTCAAAGGACCGTTTTCACTCATGGCACAGTGAAAAATGTAAGCAGCATAGTGTGAAAGTTCCTCTTGCATCCCAAGCCCCCCTAAGAATGACCTAGAGCAGCCCAGGGGAACTCTGCCCACGTGGCATGTTTGCATCCCAGCTGAGAAACCCGGAACTTGGCAGCCTGACAAAGCCCACGAGGAGCCAATCACACTGGAATCCTCCAAAGCCAAGTCAAAATAAATGAGGCTCCAAGTTGATTATCACAGGTGGACATTACAGAATGACTAACAGGTTGACCTGCTGGATCTGCTTTCTCCATACCTCACAGCTACCCAGTGAGGTGGCTGTTACCACCAGGAACCTTTATATGGGAGTTTAGGGAAATGAAGCAACTTGTCTGAGGTCACAGTGGCCGAGCAGGGATTCCCACCCAGGCCAACTCAGGCCTGTGAGTCCTCCAGATAGAATCAGCGGGCATCAGTGCTGCCGGTTGCCCCCCTTTCTATCAAGTCCAAACACCAAAGTTACATGGTGCCAGGAGGGGCCGACTCCCTGGTGACATCACCTCCCTGGCTTGACTGTACATTTTCGGATGCCAAGTCCACATCTCATGTCTTGGCCACATGAGAAGCCTTTATGCCGACAAGAAAACCAGGTGGTGCAGAACTTGGTGGCACCCCGCCCGATCGGACAACCCATCCCTTCTGTACACCAGGGGAAGGGGAGGGGCTCGACTCCACCGGCCATTTCCAGAGGCCCTTCATGGGGACCTAAGGGCTGAGACAGGGAACAGCAATGGGTAGCCATCGGGAACAGAGGCTTGGGGCAAGTTTGAGTTGAAGCTCCCCAGCTGTGGGTGTCACAGTCGGGATCCAACACCTCTGACTATTGACATGCGACATCTGACCAGAGCATCCATCACTAACTCAGCTGCTTTAAGGAGTGAGATGAGGCCCACACGTGGCTTAGTGGTCCAGGCCACGTTTCCTGGGCACGTTTTCAAAGCTTGGCATCCTTCCCTCAGACTCCTGGTGGGTCCTCTTACCTCCTGGGCTCATCGGGTTCCCAGTGGCCCAGATGGCCTGCCACACACACACTGGGGCAAAGCTGTTGGCAAACGTCCTATGGCCCTACTGATGTGTGCATTCCGGGGCGCATACACATCTAGACGTGACTGGTTGCTAGTGTCCCTCAGCTCCCGAGGGGAGGAGCACCCCCAAGCAGGGTCAGCAGAGCCCTGGAAAGACTCTATGCCCCAGACACACATTCCCATCTGCTGTCAGCAGGGAGGAGAGCGCTGGCTTTGCCCCGGAAGGTGGGTTCTTCCAGGGAGGGACACTGTCCCCAGACTCTGGCACTTTGTGGTTTCTGCAAAGGACCCTGGGGACGGCCAGCTTCAGGAGAGGCCCCTCCCTCAGCTCACAGGCTTCTCACCTGTGGGAGTCACATCTGGGCCTCCTCTCGGGCCTCCTCTCCTTTGGTCTCATCTGTTCCTGACACTCCCTCCTTCCGGCTGGCGTCCCCGCAGCCTGTCTGGGGTGGGACGGCCAACCTCAGAGCCAAGTGACCTTTCAAAGACACCAGGATTTGTTTAATTTTCAGAATTCACCCCGTCCTCCTTATCAGAGGCAGCAAGGCCCCAAGTGGGGAGGCCTTTGGCATCTTTCCCTGAATTTTAAACAGATGGGCTGGGCCTCCTCCAATGCGGTCCTTTCTTCACCAGGGGATGGAAAGGAAGGAAAAATGGGGTGGGATCTGAAGGGGGAGGAGAAGTCAACTGGAGGGAGGAGGAGAGGCATTCCCAGGAGGCCGTGCCTGATGCCAGCCCCTGTCCTCGGATCCCATCCAGTGTGTCTCGCCACCAACCCATGTGAGTCCAATAGTGAGAAGCTTAAAATCTGCACCCGTGCGGGTAGCAATGACATTCCCTGGGGATCTCTGCCCAGGGCCACTCTAGTTCTGCTTCCCTGGAGCCCCATGGGAAGCTTTGAAGGGTTTGTAAGATGGCAGTCCTGGGTCAGAGGGCCAGGTACAGACGTGACCACTTGTCCTTGGACAGATGAGAACCACCTTCACAGGGTGGTGTTGGGGATTAAAATTGGTCCTCATCTCTTTGGCCCACCATCTGACCCTTGAGAGTTTTTAAATAGTGGTGCCCAAGTTTTGCAGGAGAGTCACCTGGGGGATTTTGAGGTGTCCTGGTGCCCACATCCCACCTCACACAGTGCCTTGGGATGGAGGTCGAGCATTAACGCTTTAAGAATCCCGATGAGCAGCACAGTTCGGGAGCCACTAAAGATGTCCATCTCTCCTCACATCAGGTTTCAGCTCCCTCAAGTCCCCACTCAGGGAGCCTGGTCATCGCTCTGTCTGGCCGTCCATCTTCGGTCTGCTTAGGCGTGCAAGACAAGCTCGGCCCCTCCAGGATTGCCTGTGCTTCCTGGCACAACCAAGAGCACTGCCACCCTCCTTGCAGCCAGGGGTACCGAGCACCAGATGCTCAGACTTGGGAGTCTGCCTCGACTTTTCCTCCACGAGGCTCCTGAACTCTGGTAGAGTTCCTCCCACAGCCCCCCACTGCTGTCTGTTAAGCAGAGAGGGGAGCAGCCGTGCTCCCCCAAGCCCCTGTGCTCTCCCATCTGGACTACTCCAACCATCTCCTGCCTTCCCAGCCTCTTCTCCAGTCCCCATTGCCAGGACTAGCCACTCAGGTCTTCTAAATGTACCTCACCCCACTTCTCCGCATTAAGCCCCCAAGGGCTCCCCATTGCCACATGGGCAAAGACCAAACTCCGATTAGCATCCAAGACTCTGCTACCAGCAGCTCTAGTCTCATTGTGCTTCCTGCATTTTGAGTTTCCACACACTAATGGTAGATTTTAATTCCTTGAGTAATTTAGCCCCAGGACCTTTGCACCTACAAATTGATTTTACTCTCAGGCTCTTGAGGCTTCTTCTAGCTTACATACTTCTGTTAGCCAGAAAAAACACAAGGAATGGCTGTCTTGCCTGCTAACAGCTGAGAAAAGTGCTTGGCACTCTGTGGAGTCTAGTATGTGCTTTCAGTGTTAGCTCATTTAATCCCATGACCCAGGCCTTCTTACCCTACTTTACATATGGGAAACTGGGGCCCAGAGGTTAAGCCTTTCTCTTAACCTAATGTCACATAGCTAGTGAATGGCTGAGCTAGAACTTGAACCTGGGCAGTCTGGCCCAGAGACTTTGACCTTGGCATGATCTTACTCTAGACAGTAGCTATTGTGCTGTGGCCAAGTCACGATGGCCATCTAGGGTTCCCAGAGCTCTGGACATAGTCAGCATGTGATTTTTTTTAATGGATCACCCTCCAGTGAGGAGGGGCAGACAGAGAGGATCTTTCTCCTCATCTCTATGTGGGTTCTGAACACACAGTCTTGTAGGAGCAGGGGGCAGCCCAAGCTTTGGGAACGTGGTTGTGCCCACAACAACATGCCTCTACATGCATGTTCACACGTGTCTACACAGCATGTCCCTTGGCAGGGCCATGTCCTTGCCTCATTAGAGGATGCCATCCAACCTATGCCCTGCCCTCTGCCCAGCTAGTTCAGGATCTTGGAACAGAACAACCCCAACAATTCATCAGGGACGTCAGGCTTCCAGAGCTGTTTGGGACATAAATCAAACGGAGGAGGAGGAAGGGCTTTTTAAGAGAAGGTTTAAGGGAAGGTAGCAAGGAAAGAAAAATCAGGGAATGGGTGGGGGAAGAGCGATGGGGGGGGTGAGATCAAAGGAGAAACTTGGTCAGAGATAAGCGAATTATTTATTTTTCCTGCTCTCGGTCTCTGGGCTTTTGAGGGCTCCACACTGATGTATTTGGACGGCTCGGGCCGCCTGCTGCAGAGGCCACCCCAGCCTCCACACTGGCCAGCCCCCAGCACACTGGTTCCATCACCAGCAGCTGCCCCTCCTCGAGGCCCGTGAGCCTTTTGAAGTGGGTCCTGCTGGTGTTTGTCCCCCTCCTGGAGGGGCATGCACGTGGGGCTGGCAGGACAGCTGCCTGGGTGGGGGCAGGAGCCGAGGGTCCCCTCATCACTCATGAGCCTGTTTATTTGGGAACTAGAATCCCCTCTTCTCTGGTTAATACTCAAGTCCCCTACCCATGACACCGCCCCAGTCCAGGGAGTGGGGCAGGAATCACACACTGCCACTTCTGCAGGAGGTGCCCATCCTGCCTGGCCTCACGGTGCACTTGGCTTTCAGAGGACAGATGGAGGTAGAGGGCTGGATGATGCGTGTCCCCAGAGGGCTTAGGACAAGGTGGCTGGAGGCATCGCCCTCGGCCAGACACCGGAGCTCAGACTCTAGCTCTGCCTCCGCCACTGCGTGGCCCTCTCAGGCAGGAGGACTCCAGATCCTCAAGTCCATTCTGTGCCCACTTTACAGACGGAGAAGCTGAGGCTCAGAGACGCTAATGTCCGCCAACAGGCTGAGGTGCCTGCCACACAGTAAATCCAACACCTGTTCCTGTGATGGTTGGTGACTGGCTAAGGGCTCCTGGGATCAACTCTCCCCTGGGTTTTCTAGTTATCAGAAGAGCTTAGGGTACTGGCCCACCCATCTTCATAGACCAGCTAGTTGTGTGCTAATAAGTGAGTTGAAATCCAAATGGGTTGCGTTAAAATTGTGGAGAGTGTTGCTGTTGACCAAGAAGAGTCACCTTCAAAGATGATGGCCATCGTGTCCCCAGTGACTATCAGATCAGCTACCACTACATTCAACTCGGTACCAATGCCAAGACTGGAGTCCAAATGCCTAGGCTGACAATCCAGGCTGCACTTGCTGTGACCCTGAAGCATGGGGACCAGTGGCCCTGCTTCCTTTTCAGCCAGCAGTTGGCACTGAATAGATCCTTCCTCCAGGAGACCTTTGATGACTCCACGGGACCTCGAGGAAAGCTTCTGTGACAGGACGTGCCAGGTGCTGTTCTCAGAGCCCGACACATCCTGGCTCATTTGACCCTTAGAACAAGCCCATGAGATATATACCAGTGCCCCCATTTTACAGGGGGTGGAAATGGGGCTCAGAGGCGAACAAATGTATGTAAGCCTGTTTCTAGGGGCTGTAATAGGTCTTCAGAAACAGGTCGCTATAAGTCTCTGCATTTCTAGGACTTTAAACCTAGTTCCCAATTTCAAAGCTGCCCTGTGTATACCCTCTGGGGAAGGGCACTTTGGGATGCAAATGAGCAGGATTGAGGCATCTCCTCTGGAGACACCCAACGAGAATAGGAAGTGTCCAGGCAGTAGGACCTCCCTGAACAGTTACCCAGTCCCTTTTTTTGGAGACCCCAGGCCCTGCAGGGCTGGGGCGATGGCGGGGATGAGGGCGGGGATGAGGGCTGGCCCAGAGTTAGAGGTGCTGATGCCATTCAGGTTTGAGTGAATGGCACTGTGGTCCATGGCCCACCATTCTGGGTGCCCCCTCCCTCCTCTGCCACCAGATACCAGGACACCAGGCCTCATCAGCACTAAGGCAGCTGGGTTGACGTCGAGTCCATTTTATTTTATTTTTTAAGCAGAGTCAAGTTTCTATCTCCTCTTCCAAGAGGACCATTCCACAAAAGCAGAGCAGCACCCACTTCTCAAATTGGTGCTTCTTACACCTTCCCTTCATCTAGTCTGGGACTTGGGATACTGTCACCAGGATTTCAGAACAGGCCGCTACTCAAAGAAATTAGGAATCAGACCCCAGGCAGAGATTTTAGATGACCATTTCCTGCTGGGACCTCAAGGACTCAGCGATACTCAAGCCCAAAGGGAGAGGCATCAAAAGGTACCACGGGTCTCTACAACTGGGGGACTTCCCAGAAGATGTGAGTCAGGAATCTTTGGCACTCTGGGTAGGAGGGTGGGAGTCAGGAAATGACAGCCATCATGAAGTATCAGGTCTCACTTGATGTTTTGAGTTTTGAGACCACTCAATTCTTACTGATTCTCAGAATCGGCAGATAAACAGGCTCAGAGCAACTCATGAGAAAGGATTCCCCCAAGTGCTTATAGTGAGGACACAAAAACGTAGAGACAGGACACAATCCAGGTTCCCCAGGCTCCATGGTGCTCTACGGGGCTCTCCAAGGGCAGTGACCTTGGCCAGCTCCCACTCAGTAGAACAGTCAGGTGCATGTCAGAAGCCCTGGTGTCCCACTTGGCAAAATCCCGGCCTCGAAGCTCAGGGTGGGGAGTTTCACAGTTTTTTTTTTTTTTTAAATTAAAAATGGAAGTAGGGAAACCTCTTTGGCCTCCCAAGGCAAGGAGGTTCTGGGAAGGACACATGGGCCAAGGGGCCAGGCAGCTCTCTGGGGTCTTTCATGGGTGTAACGGATCCTTCAGGAGGGCCAAGGGCACCCCACCCTCATGGGCCTAGACACCTCCCAATGGCCCACTCTTCCACCAGAGCCTCGGGTGGCAGGTCCTCAGCACGAGAGTTTTGGTAACAAATGTCCAGGCCATCCATTTCCAACAGGATAAAGCCCCTCTGCTCAGCACAGTTCCTAAGGGCCTCTTGTAATCCGAAGGTCCATTCCCAGAAGGAAGAGGGTGGGGAATGGAGACAGTATGTGAGTGGACTTTGTGGTACCCAAGCTCAGTCTGGGAACTTCCAAAAGCAGACCTCGAGCCACTACATTGGCCAAGCTGATCCCAGCATGAACTGGGAAATTCAGAACCTACCATGAAACCTCATCAGCATCCATCTTGAGAGCCACTCTGTCCTTGAACTAGGCCACTAGGCAAGGAATCAGGGAGCTGTGTGGACCAACCAGGGGGAGCTGATGTGCTCTGGAGCTGCCAGAGGTTATGGCCACCTTGATCCACTTAACATGGGCCTTCTAGGCCAGAGAAGATGGAACCTGCTCCCGCATGTGCGAGTTTTCAGAGGAAGTCTGGTGGGGCAGATTTAGAAGTCACAATCTCCTGTTGCCACAGTCTGGCTGGGCACAAATCACAAGCCACTGAAGGAGGAACAAACTTTATTTCTGAACTCCACCAGCACACTCCACATACGCTCCCTGGGAACTCTCCCGCACGCCACAGGGCTCGCCCAGGAAGCACACACCAACCGGAAATCCCTCCTCCGGCATTTCCCCAACCAATGGGAACTCTCCGGGAATCCCCGCAAGAACTCCAAAGTAGGGAGAACTCCAAAGCAGCAGGCAAGGCGGACAGCAGGGGTCTAACATACACAGCTCAACATAACCGTCATCATCCCAATAGCCTGCTGGAGTCACCTCTCAACCACTCCATACTGGCAAAAATGCCATGCATCATTTGGACTCAGCTATGGCTCTCAGCATCCTGCCTTGATCCCGGGCAGCTCCCTTCCCTATCCCTCCCCCCCTCTCTGCATTCTCTACCTGCTCTGAAGTCATTGGAGCCTGGTGTGAATTTAGGGACGATAAAACCATCAAAGGCCTTGGTCCTGAGAACAATCAGTTGGGGAGTTTGCAATAAAAGAGTATCCTGCCCCAGGAAGGTGCAACTTCAAGGCAAGTTGATGAGAAACCTTGGGTGGGGATTTTGGGAGAACTGGGGAAACTGGAGAC
>NW_026692609.1:0-37061 GCF_021218885.2 Marmota monax
TCCGGGCAGGCCTGTGGACGTGGAGATCCGTAAGAGCATTCCATTTTCTTTTAATACCTTTCAAACACCTTCTGATTTGCGAATGTCTTTGGGGAAGGCTATATTTAGTCGTAGGTTTTAATAAAGGCCATTCATGAGGATCATAAAAAAACTTATGAAGCCAGCCAGGGCCGGTGGGCAGCCCCCATCTGACCTCTCATCCAAGGCTCATGCCTCGAAGCCACCCCCAAAAGGCATCCTGACAGGGCCACGGGCACAGAACCCCCCACCCCCATGGTCATTTAATTAAGGACATCAATAATTAGAAATAGTTGTTGAATAAATGAACGATCTCAAAACAAGGTCCCCCCACGTCATTTCCAGGGTGGAGGGTATGTTTTTAAATTTGAACAAAAATTAATTAACTCATGACAATTTTGCTTTTTGAGGGGGTCACCATCAGATAACTGGCTTAGGTACCACCTCAGACATTTATCATTTCTTGGTGTTGGGAACATGTAAAATCCTCTCTCTGGCTGTTTTGAAGTAGATACTTGTTGTCTAGCATGGGTTGTGGAGGGTGCGTTGTTATGCGTGTGAGTTTTAACTGAACAGGCATCCACGGAGGTCAGAGGCAGGGTGAGGTCTGGCCTTCCCCAACCCTAATCCCCAGACTGATGACGTCACCCTACTTGGAAAAAGGGCTTTGCAGATGTAATTGAGGGTTTTTTTTTTTTGTTTGTTTTTGTTTTTTGGTACCGGGAATTGAACTCAGGGGCACTTGACCACTGAGCCCCATCCCCAGCCCTATTCTGTATTTTATTTAGAGACAGGGTCTCACTGAATTGCTCAGGGCATAGCTTTGGTTGAGGCTGGCTTTGAACTCACAATCCTCCTGCCTCAGCCTCCCAAGCCACTGGGATGACAGGCATGAGCCACTGCATCCAGACTAACTGAGGGTCTTGAGGTGAGATCATCCTGGATTTAAAGAATCCTCAGCCCAGTGGCAGGTGTGTCATCAGAGGTGAGGAGGGACGTAGGGTGGACTCAGACATCAGAGAGGAGGGGCCACAAGAAGACAGACACAGGGCCTGGAGCCATGCAGTCACAAGCCAAGGAACCCTGGGTCCAAGAGGCTGGAAGAGGCGAGGGAGGGCCCTCCCCTAGAGCCTTCAGACAGTGTGGCTGTGCCCACAGCGTCATTTTGGGATTCCTGGCCTCCAGAACTGCCAGAGAACAATTTCTGTTATTTTAAGCTGCCTGGTTTCAGGTAATTTGTTACAGTAGCTCCAGGGAACCAGTGGGCCCCACAGTCCTTTCACTTAAAGACACAGAGACGGTGTGGCTGCCACATGGCTGTGCGTGCTGTCTTTGGGGGCTTGGAGTGAAAAAAAAATTAAAAAAAAAAAAGGTTTCTTAGTATGAAGGGTGTGTCCCTCCAGCCACACACCTGCTTCCTGGTCTCCTCCCAAATTCACAGGGCAGAGTCCCTCCTTCTAGAACCCCTGGTGGTGACTCCATTTGGAGACTGGATTGTCAGGTTAAAATGTGCTCATTAGGACCGCGCTAGCCAAAGTAACCACCATCCCAATGGGGCTTCTGTGAGCACAAGACAAGGCTGAGATGGGGCGATGCACCCACCACCTGGGCCACACCAAAGGTCACCCAGAAAGGAGGGGAGGGGCAGATGTGCCCTCATGGGTCGAAGGAGGAACTGACCTCCCGACTTCCACCCACCAAGGACTGTTCCTAAGTGCACGGTGGCCCTAGTTCACAGGAACGGTGGGAACGGGGGGGGGGGGACTGCACCTTGTGCTCCTCTGTCCACCCGAGTGACAGCATTTGTCACTCACTAGTTAGCACTTGGCATCAAGGCCATCTTGGGTGCTGGTCACTCTCTAGTGGTCAGTCTCCCAAGCACTGATTTGCTCCTCCACCCTGCTCTGCACCCACGAGCTACCTGTGTGCGCCTGGCGCTCTGACCATGTCTCGGGTCTCCGGCTGTCTCAGCCTATGTGAGGCCACAAGAGGAAACAGGAAGTAGGAGGGAAACAGGACGGGGCAGGGGACTCCCATACGCTTCTGGGACTCCCATACCTCTTCTTCTGTCTTTGCACGACTGACTTCTTGTGTCTCTCATAGGGACACTTGTCACTAGATCAACATCCATTCCGATGACACAGGACCCTCTCATTTTGAGATCCTTCATCACATGGGCAAAGACTCTTCTTCCAAACAAGGTGACAGTTACAGGTGCCAGGGGCCAGGATGAGGAGGTATCTTTGGAAGGGACACCTTCTCCTGGTGCCTGCTGAAGCATTTTGCAAAGACAGATCTGCTCGGGCCCCTTGGGCACCTTGAGGTGGGAAGATCATGTGGTCCCATGTGTACCCTGGAATCTGCTAAGTATGTTCCTGGTAGTGACGTCTGTGTGCTTGTGCTAGGGTAGACGCATGAGCTCCGTGCATCTGGAACTCAGGGAGGAAGAGATGGGTTCAAGGACACTGCATCTGAGCTGGTCTTGGAGAATGGGGACAGGGGTTGCTTCAGAAAGATACACACATGGCCCAAAGTTCACAAATAGATGCTCAAGAACAGGAGCCAACAGGGACCTGCAAACCCAAACCACAGCGAGACGTGGCTTTACCCCCACTAAGGTGGCCAGAATGGGTGGAGACCTAGTAAGAAGCGTGAGAAGAGATGGGGAAACGGGAACCTTCAAATGCCACTGATAGGGAGGTCACAGGTGCAGCTGCTGTGTGGCTCAGCAATGCCCCTCCCAGGAATACACCCCTGAGAAACGAAGACACACTTGCACACAAACACTTGAAAGCTCATGGCAGTGTTATCCACAATAGCCACAGGTGGAAACAGCCCAGATGTCCATTAGCAGAGGACTGGGTGATGAAATGTTCTTTATCTGCCCATGAGATATTATCCAGCAGGCACTGGAGGGAGCACCTTGCTCGCAGATGAACCTCAAAAGCAGGATGCTAAATGAAGGAAGCCAGTCACAACCCCCCCTGTGCGGGGGGGGGGGGTTGGGCGGGATCTGCTCTACTTGGAGCGCTAAGCAGGGGATGTGGTTTTGTGTCCAGTGTTGCCTGATTCCATTTGCATGGAAAGTCCAGAGGGGGCAACTCCAGAGAGACAGAAAGTCGATCCGTGGTTGCCAGGGCCTGGAGGTAGAAGGAATTGGCCTGGGACAACTAAGGGGTGCAGGTTTCCTCTGGGGGGAGGGGATACAGACATTTTAATATTGACAGTGATGGTGGTGGCTACAAAACTTGGCAAATATACTGAAGACCATTGAGTTGTACATGTTAAGTGGGTGAATTGTAGGAAGTGGATTGTACCTCGATAAAGCTGTCAACGACAATCACAACCAAATCTCGGATTTTCTGTGTAGTAGCTTCACTCCTCAGGTCCCCATGTCCTGCCTGCAAAATGGGACTGTTCCCAAAATGCACATTCTACCAGTGACCCTGCAGTGCTTAGTAAGGCTGTTTCTCCACCTCCCAAAGGGAGGCAGGGATCCCTAGTCTAGCCCCCATTCTCAGGGCTGTCTTAGGAATCCATGGTAAAGTACAATAAGAAAGGGATACAAAACCACATCCCCTGCTTACAGCTCCAAGTAGAGCAGATCCCGTGCAACCCCAAGCAGAGGTTGGAATCTGGCGCCCCCTGCCGACAGGACCGGGGCATTGCGCTCTCCCGGAGCCACTTCAGAACCTGCGCCTGCGCAGAATGCAAGCACTCAGGCCCGCCTCTTAGGGGTGTGACCTCCTCGGGCAGGTGCGGCTTTGGCCACGCCTTCTTCCCTGTGGGCGGGCAGAGAGCGGGGCCACGTGACTTTATTCTAGCTTTCTGTAGATGGCGCGCCCAGGGCTGCAGCATGAAAGTTGTCCAGGGCAGTCGCTGTCCAGAGGTGCTGGAATTACAACAGAGGGACCTGGTGCCATGTCGCGACTGATCGTGAAGAACCTCCCGAATGGGGTGAGGAGAGAGCCTGGTGTTGGGAATCTGAAAAATGGGACCCTTTAAGCCCTTTATCCGCGCCTAGCACAGAACCCAGCCCGTGGTAGGCTCCCAGGGAAATCGCGCCTGATTAGTGAGTGAAGAAGCTGGTGGATGGTTGTGGTGATGTTTCCCGCTGCGGTGTACCCAAGTGGGTCGTTGTTCCTGTTTCATTGTCGTTTTTCTTGGATAGAGAGCACCCACGCCACCGGTGTGGCCAGGAAAGCATGCCCCAACTACCAAGCCAGCCTTTTGGATGGTGTGAGAGTGTCTTCTGAACTCCTGCCTCCATCCTCGGGTGTCTCTTTCCCTAGACAGAGAATGTTAGGAGCTGTTTCGTTTTTATTGTGTGGTTTTTCTTTTTTTCTTTTTTTTTAGTTTTGTTTTTTTCTCTGTCATGTGGGAGGCATTTATGCCACACAATTTAAAAAATCAAAACTGGACCGTGATATGTAAAATGAGAAGCAAATTCTTTTTGCTACATCCTATTCTCCATCTCTCTGAGAGATGGTTTGTTTTTAGAAGGATTCCCCAGAGGGTTTTCTACATACCCAGGTACTTTGCTCACCCCTATAGTTTATCCCAGGGACCATCTGCTGATTCCCTCTACTATGAAAGATGAGGACTTTACATAATCGATTCTTCTAAATATTCTTGTTTTTAACTATCCTGCTCTTTACCTGAAGTGGTATACTTTTAAGATATGTATTACTGATCCATCTATCAGCTTTTTGGTACCAGCTGTTGGTACCAGGAATTGAACTCAGGGGCACTCAGCCACTGAGCCCCATCCCCAGCCCTATTTTGTATTTCATTTAGAGACAGGGTCCCACTGAGTTGCTTAGCGCCTCACTGAATTGCTGAGGCTAGCTTTGAACTCTGGATTCTCCTGCCTCAGCCTTCCATGCCGCTGGGATTACAGGTGTGTGCCGGCTCCCAGCCATCCATTAGCTCTAAACAGTGTCTCCTGATGCTTCACTTAGTTGGATGAGAGTTTCAGCATGGCCACCCTTCTTTTCCCTCCTAGTTTCATTTTGCATCTCAGTGTGGCTTCTTCTCCCATTGTTCATCTTTTTATTCTAATTTGTTGCATGGACAGCAGAATGCATTACAATTCATATTACACATATAGAGCACAATTTTTTACATCTCTGGTTGTGTACAAAGTATATTCACATCATTGGTGTCTTCGTACCTGTATTTTATATAATGGTGTCCATCACATTCCACCATCATTTCTAACCCCATGACCCCTCCCTTCCCCTCGCACCCCTTTGCCCTATCTAGAGTTCATCTAATCCTCCCATGCTCCCCCTCCCTACTCCACTATGAATCAGCGGCCTTATATCAGAGAAAACATTTGGCTTTTTTTTTTTTTTTTTTTGAATTGGCTAACTTCACTTAGCATGATATTCTCCAACTCCATCCATTTTCCTGTAAATGCCATGATTTTATTCTCTTTTATTGCTGGGTAATATTCCATTGCGTATATATAACACATTTTCTTTATCTGTTCATCTATTGAAGGGCATCTAGATTGGTTCCACAGTTTATTATTATTATTGTGAATTGTGTTGCTATAAACATTGATGTGGCTGTGTCCCTGTAGTATGTTGTTTTTAAGTCCTTTGGGTATAGACCAAGGAGTGTGATAGCTGGGTCAAATAGTGGTTCCATTCCAAGTTTTCCAAGGAGTGTCCACACTGCTTTCCATATTGGCTGCACCAATTTGCAGTTCCACCAGCAATGTATGAGTGTGCCTTTCCCCACACATCCTCGCCAACACTTATTGTTGTTTGTATTCTTAATAGCAGCCATTGTGACTGGAGGATGTGAGTAGTTTTGGAAGTCTTAGAGTAGTTTTGATTTGCATTTCTCTAATTGCTAGAGATGTTTTCATCGTTCATCTTGCCTGATGAATGAAAGAATTAACAACAAGCATTAACAATAGTAGTGAGCCCTCGGAGAGTTTACTGTGTGCTAGGCGCTGTTCAGATGTGTTAGGTGAAGTAATTCATTTACTCCTCACACAACCCTGCAAGTCGGCTTCTATACCCATTTTAAAAGTGAAGAAACCAGGGCACATCAAGGTAAAGTTATCGGCCTGAAGTCACTCACGTGTGATAACTTATACAACAGTGACAGAATTGAGGTGTCTGTCTGGAATGAGCAGTTCTGACCAGTGCTCCTCCCGTCTCGCTTAGCATGATTGCATGCCCTTGTCTTAATTATCTTCCAACAGATAAACATTGGGTCCTGAGTACTTCTGGGGTTGCTGACAGTGTAGACCGAAGTGGACAAGACTTGGTCCCTGCTTTCATGGAGTTTGCAGGGGAAACAGATCAAGATGCAGGGATTGAAGTGTGAGCCCGTGCTGTGGGAGCACAGGGGGCTTTGGTTACTGACCCGCAGGGTCAGCAGGGCTGCCATCCTTGCGGAAGCTGCAGGGTCTCGGAGAGGCTTCCTATGGGAGGCGGCAGAGGAGCGCCCTGAGAGTGAAGGGGTGCTCCGCGGTCACCGCAGCAGCAGAATGATGGGTCAGACCTCAGTGAGGTGTCCCCGTGCAGTGGGGGCGCGAGTTCACTTTTGTAATCTGAGCTGACAGAGCTCTCGATTCTGTAGACCTTGGGCAGGTCATTTATCCTCTGAGGATCCCATTTTCTCCTCTCTAAAATGTGCATAAAAGTCCCTAACTTGCTGATTGTGAGATTTGGATGAGCTCGGAGTTATTATCCAGCTCCTCTGGAGATTTCTTCCTGCTGGGCAGCCAACGCCTATGGGTTCCTC
Organism: Marmota monax; assembly: GCF_021218885.2. Lineage (NCBI taxonomy): Eukaryota > Metazoa > Chordata > Mammalia > Rodentia > Sciuridae > Marmota > Marmota monax. The sequence continues at coordinate 6,784 of NW_026692609.1, forward strand.
TTACTTCAAGCTTGTTTGGTTGTTTGTGGCTGCCCCGGTGCCCCTTGGACCCCCTACCAGACACTTGAATCTCCTCTTCTGGGAAAAGTCGCTGAGCTGTGAGGGTGGTCCTGGGGCCTTGGGGATTGTGGGACCAAGTTCTGTCACATTTCCATGGCTGCCATAACAGGTGGCCACACTTCCTGAGGTGATCCAGTGCGTATTGATTCCCACAGTTTTGGAGGTCAGAGATCTTAAGGTGTCAGCAGGGCTGCCATCCTTCTGAAGGCTGCAGGGGAGAATCTGTTCCTTCACTTTTTCAGCTTCTGGAGGCTGCCTGCCCCGCGTGGCTCCAGGCCACACCCTTCAACTTCAGTCTGCAGAGTGCTGCGGAGCATCTTCCGGTTTCTCTCCCTCTGTTTCCCTCATTACATCTCCTTCTCTGACTCTGATCTTCCTGATTACTTAGGACCTGGGTAATGCAGGGTCCTCTCCCCATCTCAGGTTTCCTAATCGAATCACATGGAAAATCCCGTGTGCCATGACTGGTGTGTAACCAGTGTCTGGGGGGCTAGGGTGCGGGCATCCTTGGGAGGCTGTAAACAACAGAGCGTGCATACTCCATCTGGCACTCTTTCTGCCCAGCCTTCTGAAGTGGCTACTGGGCAGCGGCATGATGATGAATCTGTCCTTGGTCCTAACCTTGTAGCAGCCACACAGAGCACCGAGACATCCTGTGGCCCTCGTGAGTCTCATTTCTTCACCAGTGACATGAGGAGGGCTTGCCTGAGGGCATGGCTCCAGTGTCAGAGCCTGGACTGTTGGGAGTCATTGGGACTCCAAAAAAAACTTCCCCATCCCCTAGAAGAGCCGTTCAATGGTGAGCCCTGCTGGCTCACATGATCTTACCCACCAATCAGAAAGCACCCCATGCCAACTGTCAAACCCTTCAACCGTTAAACTATCATAACTGTCAAACCACCCCTGGCTCTATAAATATGCAGAGCTGTTCCTCAATAAACGGGCATTTTCTCCAACAACGAGCCTTGTTCGTTCTTTCATCGACCTGGCCTGACTGGCACAGCACACTGCCACCTCCTCCTCTCTGTCGCCCCTAGAGTCCTGGAGCCCCGGGTTTCTAGCCATTTGTCCCTTTGCTGAAGGACTCTCCAGCTCCTCCCATCTTCTGTTCCAGGTGAAGGAGGAGCAGTTCAGGCAGCTCTTCATCGCCTTCGGTGCGCTGACCGACTGCAGCCTCAAGTTCACCAAAGTTGGCAAGTTTGGCTTCATCGGCTTCAAGTCCGAGGAGGAGGCCCAGGCTGCGCTGAACCACTTCAACAAGAGTTTTATCGACACATCCCGGATCACAGTGAGTGGGCCCTGCCTGCCTGTCCAGAGTGTCACCCACCGCTCCACCTGTCAGCGACACTTGGGTCCCAATGCTGTCCTTTTTAGGCCCTGAGGCCTTTGGCCTTCCTCAGCGGTTCCTGCTCTTCTCTGTGTAAGACTCTCCTGGAAGCCAGTCAGACTGCTGCTGGGCCCGCCATGGGCTCTGGCTCAGTGCGGGAGTCACGCAGAAGAACAGGCCTTCTGGAGCCTCGGTGGCACCTGTGCTGCTGGCCAGGAGGGCACTTGAGCCACAGGTGTGTGTCCTTCACTGCCCAACAGCAGGCGCTCAGGACCCACTGGTGGTCCCTGTCCTCAGGAGCACTGACAGACGCAGGTGCTGAGTTCAGGGTGGTCACTGGGTCAGGGACCCTGGGAGAACTGAGCAGGGCCCACCCTGGCCAGGGAGGGGTCAGGAAAGTTTCTTGGAGGAGGAGGTCCCACAAGGGTCACCCACAGGTGTTCATTGACATGATAAAACGTCCCCAGCCCTTTGCTGAGAAGGGAAAATCCAAGATGGAGCAGCATAGAGCTGAGGCGAGAGACAGCCTCACCTCTCGCTCTGTGTGGTGTGGGCGTGGTGGCCTGCGGGGTCACCAGGCGTGGTGGTTCATCTTTGGTGACAGGAGTTGGAGTCACAGCCTTTTGACCTTCATCATAGACTTAAGGGACTGCTGTGGAAGTCCACGCAGCCAGGATGTGACCAAATGGCAGGCTCTTTCTTTGGGGAGGGTGGTTGGTGACCAGGGCATCCTTAACTGTCTGGGAGTTGTCACTCCGGGCTCCCAGCAGGACCGGCCCTCACCAGGGTCACCTCTGAGAGTGCGTTGGAGGCTTTGGTCTGGAGAGGTCTGGCTCAGGCTTCATCCTCAGCACACTCCTGGCCCCGGGGCCACCCTGTCTCCTGTTACCTAGGAGGTTCTCCCAGACCAGCGGAGCTTGCCTCGTGGTCACCAGTGATCCCAGGAGCATGGGTGTCCCCTGCACCTGCCGTTGCTGATCACTGGCCTACATCACCTCATTCTGTCCTCAGAGCCACCATTTGGCATGGATGGTCCTGAGTCCCCAGTCTCTGTCCCTGAGGACCTGGGTTACCTGGGGCAAGTTGCTTCACATCTCTGTGCTCTAGTTTTCTAGTCTTGAATTGGGGAAAGCTGTGGCTTCACTGCCCGCTGTCAGGAGGCTCAGCGTGTCCACGGTCCTTGTGGAGCACTCGGGTGCTGCGTGGAACTCCCCAGTAGATGGTAGCTAGTGTGGTGCCTTCGTGGAGGACAAAGCCAAGGCGGGGTGGTAGTCCTCTGCTTCTGCTCTACTAGTGGCAGCTGCCTGTCTGTAAAGCCCAGGTTCCCAGGTGCTGAAGGGCGGGACCCTCAGGACTGTGGCTGTCACAGCAGGTGTGACAATCACCCTTTCTCATGCAGGTAGAGTTCTGCAAGTCCTTTGGGACTTGAGCCCCGAGCCTGGAACAAACATGCCCAGAGACCAAGGCAGCCCGAGCAGCCCTCACAAGGCTCTGTCACCCCGGAAATTAAGAAGGTATTCAGGTGACTGCACCGGCACCGGGCCTGTGTGGGCAGGTGGTGGCTGTGGAGGGGTCTGCAGTTCCATCTGCATTCCCCCTCCCGTGTGGCCCTCATCCTCTGCCTCTGTTTTTAGGATGATAAGGAGAAAAAGGCCCCACGTGAACTGGAGCAGGTGAGTCTGTCCTGTTGACCGAGAGGGCGGGGGTAGCCGGTCGGAGGGGTGCAGGCTGGTCCAGAAAGCAGAGCCCACACCTCGAGTGTCCTGCCGTGTCCCTGTGGACTCGGGGTCCACCAGAGATGGGGAAGTTGCTCGCCCTGCTGGGAGTTCGGAGGGCTAAGCCCCACTGAGTCCTCTCTGCCTCTTCTCCTCTGTCCCTGCTGCCCACCTCCAGTGCCCCCAGCTGAAGGAAGACACCTAGTTCCAGGAGTTCCTGTCGGTTCACCAGAAGTGGACACAGGTGGCCACTTGGGCAAATGATGCCCTGGACACTGAGCCCCCAATAGGGAAGAGCAAGCCAACCAGTGACTACCTGAACTTTGACTCCGATTCTGGGCAGGAGTGTGAGGAGGAGGCTGCTGAGGAGGAGCTGGTAGGTGAGGCTTGGGCACTGTGCCTTTGAGCCTGTGTCCCTCAGCTGCAGCCCTGTGGCCCACCAACACCTGCTGGCAGGCACTGGCTGCCCCTCCCTCAGACACCAGGCCTGGGGCTGTCCACACATGGCTCGGGAGCTTTCTAGTGGGGGGATGAGGTCACCTGCAGACAGGTCTGCCATGACTAGTCCTGGTCACGTGCTTGTCAGTCGGCAGTGTTCACCGATTGCATGCTGCATGCTGGGCTCTGGGGATGTAGCGCTGAGCCGTAGACAGGAATCCTGCCCCTTGGCGCTGTCAGCTGTCATTGTGGTGAGAGGAGAGGAGTAAACAGATGAGCACCCAGGGACGCGTCATGGGGTCACAGCTGCTATGGAGAGGAAGCAGGAGAGCTTGGGAGGGAGCTGCCAGGGAAGGCCTTGCGGGGTGGGTGAGCCTTTGTCCTCTCAGGCTCAGCGTGCTGGGGCAGCTGGTGGCCAGTGACCAGCTGCAGTATGGGGTGGCAGCTCTGGTTGGGGGTTGGTCAGGCTGGCTGGGGGCAGAGGATGTGAACGTAGTGTTACCTGTGCACCTGGCAGGCTTTCTGTGCTAAGCTGCAATCTGGAGGATTTGTGGGATGTGGTGGGACACATAGCCGGGGGCAGAGAGGGGGTCGCAGACCAGGGCACAGCATCACAGGGGCTCAGGACAGGGGAGCATGTGGCTGCAGGGCAGACTGGCTCTGGGCACTGGGGCAGGGAGGGTGGGGCCCAAGGAGCTCGCACAGGCCTGGAGTGGAGGGGCTGGGGCTCCATCCTCAGTGTCCAGAAGTCACGGGTGGGGGTGTGAGGCTAGAAGGACAGTCGTGACAGCCGAGCAGGCACACTCCTCCCTCCCGGCTGTCTCTGTAGCACCCCTCAAGAGCCAGCATATCACCAGGTGTCCCCGTAAGCCGTTCACACCTGCGTGCTTCCTGCAGGGTAGCAGAGAGCAGGTGAGGAAGCTAGGGGCCCAGCACTGGAGCTGGGCTGGGGTGAGGTCCTAATGTTTGGGGTGTTTGCTGCCTAAGTAGATGATGGAGCGTGGCTCCCACCCGGGTTATGTGGGTGGCCCTATGAGATGATGGGTGGGTGCCGTAAAGTGTTCACTGTAGAAATGGTTCTGCTGTGTAAGTGCTTTCTGTGGCACATGAAGCCCCTTAGTGTACTTGACACAATCAGGAAGGTGACTGATGACTGGGAGGAGCCATCCAGAGGAGAGCCTGGCAGGCGGCAGGGAGCCATGGAGCTGTGTGTGTGGCGCGGGAGCTTCACCCTCTCGCGGTGCCCATCAGAGGGTTTATTGGGCCGCTGGGCACCAGGGCCCTGATTGTGGTGATGTGGCCTCAGGCCACCCCTCAGGTTTCCAGCCCTGTGCTGCCCGAGTCTCTGGCTGCTCAGGAGGGTGACCTCCTCCCCGCCCCCTGCCCTCTCAGCAGAGCAAGGCCTGGAAGCTAAGGCAGCTGCCCAGCGGGGGCTGTCAGACATGGAGTACCTGAATCCAAGATGGTGGCAGCCGAGTCCTCTTCCTCAGAGGAGGAAGAAAGTGAGAACGAAGCTGTAAACTGTGACAGAGGCAGCGAGGAAGAGGAATCCCCTGCTGCCCCCGACCAAGGAGCAAGGGAGCCCAGGGACCCTGCCTGGGAGGGGGAGGCCGCAGGAGCCCTGAGCCCGGGTACGTGCCTGCAGGAGGGACAGCGGGGATTGTGTGCCTGTCTGGGGGTGTGGCCCCACAGCTGGGGGTGTGACTCGGAGGAGAGCCCAGCAACCCGCCACGCACTCCCTGATCCTCTGGGCTCATTGCCTGCTACACGGGAGGGGTGGCCTGCCGGGGCTCTGGGCACAAGTGAGGTGGTGATGGCTGGGTTACTTGGTGTTCAGTCACAAGGCAGGCAGGTGTGGGTGGGCTCCTCGTTGATGGACAAGCCTGCTATCACTGGATGCCATCACAGTCGCTTGGCAGGCGTTCTCCTGCCTCCATTTTATAGGTAAGAAAACTGAGGCCCAGAGAAGGGAAGTGACAGGTCAGGCCCCAGGCCCGGGTCTGCCAGGCTATGAAGTTGAGATTGTAAAGGTGGACGCGACTCCCACCTGGAGTCCTGTCCGCCAGACACAGGGCATGCGTCCCAGTTCCTTCGTTGGAAGCTCCAACAAGAGGAAGGGGCTCCGACTGCCGTCTCCTCTTCCCCTTGCTCTTCTCCGCCCTCCTTTCTAATGCCCACCCTGTCCCTGTCCATGGAAGTCAGAGGGTGAGGGGTTCAGCTCTCAGCTCTGACCCTGTCTGACTGCTGGGCCCGAGGGTGCTGCAGCCCCACAGGCCTCTCTGATCCTCATCCGGAAGGGACCTCCTCGCAGCACCTGTATGTCACCAGACAAGCAGACATGAGTGGTAGCAAGGTCTCTGCCCTGGGGCTCCTCCCATCTCCCCTGGCCTTTGATGGCCTGGGGCGCTGCTCGCCCAGCCATGGTGCCCTGAGCCCTGGCTACAGCCCTCAGAGGCAAATGCAGACCCCACAGATGCCACCTCCACCTGTGCCTGGACCCTGAGCCCGTGGCGGGCACAGATGCGGCACTCTCGTGCTACCCCATAGCCTCCACTCCTAGAGCTGCCATGTCCCAGTCTGTCCCCTGCCACCACTGCCCCAGGGAATCCACTGTGGTCGTTTCTCTTTGTTCAGACAGAGAAACCAGCAAACCAGAAGGAACCCACCATGGCCCACACCGTGAACCTATGGGGAGCCCCGTTCAGTGTCACAGAGGTAGGTGCTCTGAGGACGGGAAGATCACCTGCAGGCGCAGAAGGGGGTGGGAGGGGAGCTTCTGTTGCCTGAGGCCATTAGTACCTTAGTGTCTAGAGCAAGAAGGAATATGAGGCCCAGAGGGCTGACAGATGACTTCAGGGAAGGAAAGAGATGGCTGCCTACAGCTAAATAAAACGGCTTGGGGCCTGGGAAAGGCCAAGTGGTCAGTGTGGTCTCTGTTGGGAGCGCTCACCCTGCTCCCATAGGGGCAGCCGTCTCGGACACAGGTGAGGGCGTAGGTATTGCTGCAGCCCAGCTCAACACTGTTTCCAGAAACAGGCTGCAGGCCAGACGGAGCATGGGCTGCAGCTATCCGGCTCTAGGTCTGCGCCAGCAGAGGAACCTGTCTTCATTTCCCTCCTGTGATGGTCAGAGAAGCTCACTACAGGAAATTCTAAAGGACACAGCTACGTGACTAGAATGTAAAAGTCACCTACAATTGGGATGACCACGTGGGTTACCATCCACACTGACCTGCGAGCTGGGGTATAGCCAGGTGGGGTGCCAGGGTGCAGTACAGTTACTGCAGGTCTAAGGACTAGAGCTGGAGGTGCCAACTGTCCTTGGCACAGTGGGCAACCCTGCTCAGCATTCCTGTGTCCCACTCAGTGGCAACCACTGGTACTTTGGGGACATGCCTTCTTAGATGCTTTTTCCTGTGCACTGACACTGGTCTGGTTTCTCATTCCCATTTTGGTTTGCAGCGTCCCTGCAGCAGGACCCTGCTTGGTGCCCACCACTGCCTTGTTGTGTAGTCTTCCTTCCTCAGGAGATGCTTTGGTAAACTTTCCTGATCTCTTAAAGTTGACGTGGGAGCTACTTACAATTTATGCTGTTAGAGATACTGAAGCAATTCCTTGTGATTAGGGGTCAGTTTTTTTTTTTGGGGGGGGGTATCAGTATTGAACCCCAAGGCATGTAACTACTGAGCCACATCCTTATCCCTTTTTATGTTTTGAGACAGGGTCTCACTAAGTCTCTGAGGCTGGCTTTGAGCTTGTGATCCTCCTACCTCATTCTCCAGAGCCACTGGGATTACTGGCCTGCCCACTGTGCCTGGCGTAGTTAACTGTTTTTGAAGAAAAGATGAACCCTTGCCTTACTCCTCCTGATAAAATCAGGTTCAGATACATCAAGGATTTGAGCTGAAAAAGTTTCTTTCTAAGCAATTTGTAAAGTTTCGTGGGAAAAAAGAAAAAAAAATGGGTTGATTACCTACCTACTTACCAGCCCAAAGCTCTGGAAGGCAGCAGCTGTCGTGAAGTCACAGTGGTTCATAGCCTAACAGAGGCAGGAGTCTAGTTTCTCTAATTTACAGAGATTTTTATGAAGGATTTATGACCCCACAGAAAAATAACACAAAGAACAGAAGGTTTTCAAAGAACAAGAACTCTGGTGGCCAGTGCACATATTTGGATTCTGTCATGATTATCAAAAAACAAAATCAAAACTGGAGTTCACACTTTTCACTTGCCAAAATGGTACGCATCGTTCATGTTTGGCAATAAACATTTTCTTGCCTTTTAGAGGGCCGCGTGGAGCTCCGGGCAATTTTACGGACATCCAGGCCTTTGCGGAGCTGGTGCCTGGCCAGGGCTTTCCCCCAGGTGAATCCCGGCACACCAGAGCCTGGATGCGGGAACGTTCTTGCAGCCTTCCTGTTATTATTTATAACTCAACGTGTTGATTTGCAGTCATTGATAAGAACAAAAACCCAAATCAACCCTGAAGCTCCATTTCTGGGGAAGTGGTGTGTCCGTGGTTTTGGAGGGGAGTGGTCTACCCCTGCACAACATCTGGCCTTGGTCAGAAGTGCTCTTGATGGGAGCATCTGTGGGGGGCTGCTGGCCTCTAGTGAACAGAGACCAGGTGTGCTGCCTGAGCCCTGCCAGACACAGGACAGCCCCCTCAACAAAGAGTCACTAGCCCAAAATGTCACCAGTGACAGGTTAAACTTGGGTTAACTCACAGGGACACGTGAAAATGGTGTAAGATGACGTATCACAGAAAAGAACATGATGACAGGGGAGACCCCCAAGGTGCCGCGGCCAGTAGAAAAGGCCAGGTGTGGAGCAGGACATGGCTTCATCCCCAGAGGAACCTAGCTGTGTGTGACCCACCATGCTGGCTTTCCTCTGGGCAGGGGAAGGTTTGGAAAGAATCTGGTAATTGCAAACTTGGATGCAGTAACGCGAAAGCTCAGAACTTGGCTGGGCTTCTTCCACTGCCCTGGAGCACCCTGATGTGTCCTTCTGTCCTTCTGTCACCTTGTAGGACAAGCTACGTCCAGGCGGGGGCCTCAGGGGCTTCCCCCAGTGCCCAGATGGGAAATGGATCTGCTGCTTTTGTTTTGCAGAAGGAGCCAGGAAGAGTGAGCTGGCCTCGGAATTAGGAACCAGTTTGGTCTCCTGATTTGTATTTTTTAGTATTTGTTATAATTTTATACCCTGAATGTTCACATATTTTTAAAAATGTGTTTAAATCTCACACATGTCCAGAGAAGGGAGTAGTTAAGAAGGTTGGAGGGCTCCCTACAATGGAACTTTAGGTTTGTCACTGTGATTAACGTAGACAAATATCCGTGCTTTAAAGAGAAGTAAGAAAAGCCAGCTTTAACCCTGGGCGGCTCTGCGGGTGGGCAGTCCCCTACCTCTCTGCACATGCGAGGTGTTGCCCCAGACCATATCTCCCCAGGTGTCCGCTCCGGGCTGTGAGCCTCCTCCCCTGGCCTTGGAGCCCTGGGTCTGGCTGCCTGGAGGCAGTGAGCATGGCTGGAAGGAAGGTGGATCTGGGAGAGGTGGGCATCTGCCCAGCCCAGTGGCCAGCTAGGCCAGAAAGCCATAGGAGACCAGTGGCAGAATATCCACATCTCAGAGAACCATACTAAGGCTCTGTGGCCACTGGGTATCTGGACCCTGGGGTTGGGAGTGTCTTGACAGGAAGAGGCCAACTCGGCAGAGTGGTCAGGTCTGGCCGAGCTGGCACCCAAGGAGAAAGGTGCTCCTGCGTCGGGGTGGTCCAGTGCCCTTGCTGTGTCGCGTCTCGTCCCTCCCCTGCTCTCCCGCCCAGCTCACCAGGATGATGGTTCAGGCAGCCATTTCCTGGAGCTCAGCAGAGGGCCGTGTGAGGGCAGGGGACAGAACCCCTGCCCAGGTTCACAGCCCAGCCAGCCACTTAGGAGCCCTGTGACCTGGGACTGGAACTCAGCCTCCTTTCCTCGTATGCACAAGGGGTCAGACCTGTTGTCCAGCTAGGAGGGGTCAGGGTCAGCCCTGGACTTTGTGAGCACTGGGCTCTCTCAGAGTGCAGCTGTCGGTGTTGGTGCTGGTGGTGGGGCCACTGGTTCATGGCACCTCAGAGACCAGGCAGGACAGCCTGGGGTTTAGAAAGGCCCGCTGGCCAGTGCAGGGAGGGCCGCTGGCATTCGGAGGTAGTAGAGGCTTTTGCTTGTGTGGGCTGGTGGTGGAGGCTGGGGGAGACTGTGGTGGTGTAGATGGGATGCTGCTTGGCGGCTACACGGGTCAAGGCCCAGTGAGGTTGAGGCTGTGGAGGCCTCTGCACCTGCTTGTTGCTGTGTAGTCACCCACAGCTACCTGCAGGGTGATGTAGAGGTGACCCTCCAGTGCTGGGCTGGGTTACATCGGCCATCATGAGCATTTCTTCTCTGCAGAACATGGTCAGGGAAGGGGTGAGGCTGGGAGGGAGGCAGAAGGGGCCTGGGTTTTGCACCTTCACCCACAATGCCAGGCGGGTGCTGAGTGCTCCTCCAAAGGGTGGCCAGGTGGGGGTCAGCCTGTGCCGTGGCGGCTCCCGCTTTCTGCACCTAGCCAGGTGCCCACGTCCTCAGACTCCGAGCGTTGTCAGAGCTGGCAGTTACCTTGTCGTGGTCCTCTCTCAGGGTACGTCTTCATGGATTTCAGCAGCGAAGAGGAGGTGAAGAGAGCCCTGAAGTGCAACCGGGAGTACATGGGTAAGGAGGCGCGGCGCTGCGTCCCGGGCTCCCTGGCTCCCACGTGGGCCCTGGCTTAGGTGCATGTGCTGAGCGTCCCCTCCTGCTACACGCTCTGAGCACTGAGGGTCCAACAGCAAACAGGCTGCAGAGGCAGGCGGTGCTGGAGCAGGTGATGGGCACATGGCCCTGGGACAGCGTCGGGCAGGCAGGGTACGAGGTGAGGGCTGGGGAGGAGGAGGCAGGTCTTCCCCAGGGTGGCCGCTGGGCCTCAGGGGCACGTGCAGCCTGGGGTGAGCAGCAGGCCTGCCTAGGGCGCAGGGTTGGTGGAGGTGCAGCAGGTGCACCGTTCATGAGCTGGGACGTGGTCCTCAACCCATCTGTGGCATGGACGCCTACTGGGGCAAGTGTGTGGGGAAGACAGGGGTCCCCAGGAGTCCTGCCAGCGAGTCAGGCGGAAGGTATTGACTGAGTGCTGGGGTGCAGGCAGAGGCAGGCGATCCCTGAGCCCTTGGGAGGCGCGCAAGCAGGTGATTGTCCAGGGTGGCTGTCACAGCAGCCTTTCCCAAGACAGAGCCGCCAGCAGTGCCTGAGAGCGGGCCAGAGCCCAGAGGATATGTCCCTGTGGCTCCCGAGGGCTGAGGCCACGTGGCAGGCCACATAGGGCCCAGGAGGATGGTGCTGGCCGTGGCCCTCTTCGGCCGGAGCATCTGGCGGGCAGCAGTGAGAGGCCTGGGTCACCAGCCAGGCCTCTGGCAAGGTCTGGGCCTCCTCGGAGCCCTGACCCCTCTGCTCGTGCAGGTGGGCGCTTCATCAAGGTGTTCAGGGAGAAGCAAGTCCCTATAGCCAAGGGGCCCCTGCAGAAGAGCGCACAGCCATGGCAAGGCTGGACACTCCGGGAGAACAAGGAGGAGAAGGACGTGGCCAGCTCTGGAAGACTCTTTGTGCATAACCTGCCCTACACGAGCACCGAGGAGGATCTGGAGAAGCTCTTCTCCACCTATGGTAGGACCTGATCCTGGGAAGCCCCTGGCACTGGGCAGCCCCCTCCATCTCCCTCTAGCTCTTGGCCTTGGACAGTGGCCCCAGCTGGGGTCTCCTCATCTTAGAACAGGGCTTGCTGACCCTCCCTGGTGCAGATGCAGTGGCATCTTTTGCTCTCTGAATTTGAACTTGGATTTTTCTCTCCTTTCTTTCTTTCTTTTTTAATGGTTCTGGGGATTGGACCAAGGGGCATTGTACCACTGAGCTGAATCCCAGTCCTTTTCATTTTTTATTTTGAGTCGGGGTCTTGGTAAGTCAATGAGGCTGGCCTTGATCCTCCTGCCTCAGCCTCCCAAGCCGCTGGGATTTCAGGCACAGCCCCAACGCCCGCAGAGCTGGGATTCTCACTCTCTCTCCAAGCACCAAGCTGGAGAGATGGAGGCATTTTCCTGGGCTTCCTTGGCTGCTCGGTGTTGGGATCCAGCGGCCGCACAACCCCCAGTACCCGCAGTGCTCCTCTGCCTGGGAAGGCTGTCCTTTCTCGTCTTCAATCCAAACCGAACTTCAGAGAGGAGGCCACAGCCAGGGCCCTTTGTTCTTGCCTCAGTTGTTACTTCTTGGACTGGGAACTTGCAGGCCTGTGGTCGCGCTCGGCCACACGGGGCAGAGTCTGTGGGGAGGGGTGGCTCACGGGGCACTGCCTGGAAGTGCTACCCAAGCCCCTGTCTCTTGGGAGGCTGGCCAGGACGTGGAGCATCAGACACAGCGTGACGTCCATGGAGGTCCCACATGGGACCTGAAGGTCTGGCCATGGTGTCCTGCTCCCCAGATCCTCCCACACAGGCTGGTGCCCTGGCCACACAACAGTGCTGCGCAGGACAGGAGGGGGATTGTCCATAGGCTCCAAGTGCCTATTTGGGAAGAGGAAGACCCACAGAGGGGACGTGGTCACACCCTGGTGTTCAGAATGTCCACTGCAGACAGTGTCCTCTGAGTAGGACAGAGTCACAAACACTTCCGTGGCACTAAGTGTAGCCGGTGCTGGGTAGTAACCACACACTGACTCTTGGACCTTCGAGGCCACTCTGTGTTTGGGGACTGTTGTGCCATTCACAGGCAAGAGGAGGAGGCCTGAGTGAGTGAGGTGACCAGTCCAGGGCAGGCTGCACGTGAAGCGGGATGGAGCCAGGTGCCCCTCCTCCCCCACTTAGTAGGCACGAGGGACTATGAAATGATGCCCTTGACCTTGGGCCTGGTGGCTGGCACAGAGCAGCTGTTCTGTGTTCCTGTGGCCGACCCCTTAGTGCCCGGCCCTTTCTCACCCTGAGCTCAGGCCCAGCTCCAGCCCCAGCAGGCTGACGCCTCCCCTGTCCTCAGGTCCCCTGTCAGAGCTCCAGTACCCCATTGACAGCCTGACCAGGAAGCCCAAGGGCTTCGCCTTTGTCACCTTCATGTTCCCTGAGCACGCGGTGAAGGCCTACGCGGCCGTGGACTGACAGGTGTTCCAGGTGAGGTGGTCTGTGGGCACCAGGTCACTGATCCTGGCAACAGAGAAGGCCATGCCAGGCAGCTGTATGAGCAGGCGCGCGTCCACGTTCTGGGTCCCAGGACCCAAGGTGGCCTGCCACGTGGTTGTCTCCAGTGAACTACTTGAAGGGACGATGCTGCGAGAGGGGAGCTTGCTGGGGTATGTGGGTGGCCCTGAGGAACCAGGAAGCTGCTGCTCTCCCAGTGTCCCTGTGTGGTGTGCCCAGGCCCGGGCCAGGCCACCTCCAGTGCTCCTCCATCCATCTGCTCATGGCATATTGGTCTTGTGGGCACTGGGCCAGACTGGTCCCCGCCGTGTGCAGCTCACAGTGTCCTTGGCAGGGTCTGCTGGGGGAGTCGGGGGCCGTGGGGTGCTCACAGAGGGGTACAGTTCCCTTGGCGTGGCTGTGTCGGGTGCCCCCATCCTTAGCTGGACGGAGAGTGACCACGTGGCTTTCTGCCTGCCGTCCCCGTCTCCCATCAGGGCTCAGTGCTGAGTCCAGCTGGCTTATGAAGAGGGGACACACTGGAGGGCGGGGCTCTGCTTACCTCCTGCTCTGTCCCCTCAGGGCAGGATGCTGCATGTGCTGCCTTCCACCATCAGGAAGGAAGCCAGTGAGGACACAGACGTCCCCGGCTCGTCCTACAAGAAGAAGAAGGCGTCTGAGGACAAAGCCCACAGCTCCAGGTCCTTGTCCGCCCTGCGTGGCCTCTGTGTCCATCCAGGCTCTGCCGCCCAGGCCCTTTCCCTCTGTAGGGTGGGGCCTTCAGGGACTCAGTGTCCCCACTGCACATCAGGAGAGTGGGACTGTGTCAGCATAGGTTCTGAGGTGTCACCAAGGGCTGGGTCCCTGGCACAGAGCAGGTGCCGACACTTGTCAGGGCTTGGGTTTGCGGCCTCACTGCAGGCCGGGTGCTTGCCCAGGAGAGCTGGCGGGGGGCGGGGAAGGCCGGCGAGGCTCTTGGCAGTTTTGGTGTCTGCGAGAGGCCTGTTGGTCCCTGCCTGACCCATTCTGCCTGCCCCTGCCCTCAGTTCCCACAACTGGAACACGCTGTTCATGGGGCCCAATGCCGTGGCCGATGCCATCACACAGAAGTACAGTGCCACCAAGAGCCAAGTGTTCGACCATGTGAGTGAGCCTGAGTGTCTTGCGCGCGTTGAGTCCACAGACTTCCTTCCAAATGCTGTCCACGGTCGCCCTCTGCTGCGGTCGATTCAAGCAAACCCTGGAGTGTTTTTCAGCCACTTGGCAAAGGACGTCCCTTGGTTCTGCCCATTAGCTGCTTTCTCCATTGTCTTTACCCTCCCTCAGGGCACTCGGGTCGGCGCTGACCATTGGAGTTAGAGGGCCGGCCCCGTGTGTAATCATGAGCGCCCCAGTAGCCACACGTGTATACAAAGAAACTGGCAAAATTAATCTTAACAAGACACCGTCTTCAACCTGACGTCCAAAGTCTAGTCACTTTGATGTGAGCAACATAAAAAGCCACACTGTGTTTCCTCCCTTCTTTCCAACAATCCACTGTATTTTGTGTGTAGCACGACCTGGATCTGAACTTGCCACACTTCAGGTGCCTGGTCGTGTGGTGGCTTGTGGCTGCTGGGCTGGGGAGGGCAGCCTGGCCTGAGTTGGAGGGACAGCCACAGCCTCTCAGGCCCCGCCCATGCCCTCTGAGCACTGGGGCTTAGCAGTGCCAGGACAGGGGTCCCGCCTTGTAGTGCCACCTAGAGGAGGCAGGGGAAGAGAGGAGGGCTTGGGGGGGCTGTGGCAGGAAAGTGGGCGGGTGGGGAGGTGACAGAAACAAGGACTGCCTGTAATGGGGTCAAGGTCAGCGCCTGCAGAAGCCCCAGGGTGCAAGTGGAGCCTCATAGAGACCTGCCCACTGCGGGAAGGGAAGAGCCCGAGGGTGGGCAGAGAGTTGGTGTAGCACCAGAGCGTGGTCCCCACCTCAGTGCAGGTGGGTGACAGCACCCTGAATCCCCTCCCCACTGGGCCTGCTCAGGTGGCTAGGCTCTGCCTGACGGGCCTGGCCTCCTCTTCTCTCCCTACAGAAGACCAAGGACAGCGTGGCCGTGCGCTGGCCCTCTGGGAGACTCAGCGCTGGTCCAAGAAGTGCAGCACTTCCTCATCGACAACGGCATCAGCCTGGACTCTTTCAGCCAGGTGGGTGCCCGCTGCCCCACTGTCCCCACCTCTGGGGAGTCGACTGCTGCTGCTCCAGAGCTGTGGATGGCCCAGGGGAGGCTGGGGGTGTGGGTGGGTCCTGTGGTGACTGAAACCAAACCAAGAGCTCAACCTCAGAGTTGCCCCTCCCAAGGACAGGGACAGCCAGCTCCTGGGGGCGGTGGGCTGCTCCTGGGGGCATGGGCTCCTCGCTGATTCTGCTTCCCACACCTGTGTCCACAGGTGGTCCGCAGTCCCAGGAAGAGCCCTCCATGCTGAGGTGCCAATCTCGATTACTGCCCAGCAGCAGGGCGCCTGTGAGGTCCATCGGGGCTGTGGTCAGTCACTGTCAGGATCTGGTGACTCAGCTGGGGCTGGGATTCGATCCCGGGGGTCTCACCGGGTGCCCTAGGCCTTCACCCTCAGCAGAGCTGCCTGTTGGCTGTGGAGGCAGCAGGTGGCGCCTCCTGGGTCCTCCAGGTGCCTGGCCACTGAGCCCCCAAGTGTGCACATTGACTAGAGGCCACCAGGTCAGTGCCAGTGTCCAGCTGAAGAGCCCTGCTGCCGTCCCTCACGTGGCCTCTCCTCCCTGCAGGCGGCAGCAGAACGAAGCAAGACTGTGATTCTGGCCAAGAACCTCCCGGCAGGCACCCTGGCGGCCGAGCTGCAGGAGACCTTCAGCTGTTTTGGGAGCCTGGGCCGCGTGCTGCTGCCCGAGGGTGGCGTCACTGCCATCGTGGAGTTCCTGGAGCCCCTGGAGGCCCGCAAGGCTTTCCGACACCTGGCCTATTCCAAGGTAGGCCGCTGGGAGCTGCTGCGGGGAGAGGGCCCGGGAGCTGGTGTGCCCACTGCCCAGCACGGGCTTGGCCTGGCTCCACCTTGGTGCTGGTCCCGCCCCCCCGCCCTCCCTGAGGACGCTGCAGGAAGCTCCCTGGGCCCCTGCCCAGCTCCGGCCATCCTTGGCCTTCCTTTCCTGCCCCGACATGGGTCTCCCTGGTTGGCTGTGGCGCCATCCGTGCCTATGGTGAGCTACAGCTGGTCCTGCACGCAGGGCCGTCCACGTGTGCACACGCGTGTATCCGCAGCACAGGGGCTCCTGGGGCTCCATGACAGGTGGCCGTGAGCCAGGTGGCCTAAGACCACACCGTGCACCTGTCGCAGAGCTGGCAGGCAGGCAGGCATCCAAGAGCAAGGTGTGGCCAGGGCTTCCAAGGGCTCTGGGGAGGACCTGTCCTGCCTTTGCCCACTGCTGGGTTCCCGGCATCCATCAGCTCCCTGCACCACTCCTGTCCCTGCCCCGTCTTTACGTGGCCTTCTTCTTGGTCCCAGATCCCTCTCCTGGGCTACAGCCCACCCAGATAACCCTGGACCATCTCGGGGTCTTGATGGTACTTTCAGGGGATGCACTGATAGGTCTTGGGGGTCTAGATGGCCATCTCTTGGGGAGCCACCTTTCACCCACCACAGGTCATTTGTCTGCCAGGCCCCTTGGTGCTTTGCAGGCCGTGGTCCCCAGTCACCCGCAGGCAGGCCTTCCTGGCCCCCTCCAGCCCTGGGGGTTCCCAGCTGGGGCCCTGCCCATTGCACCATCAGGGCTTGGTGAGAACCTGGCCTGCGAGACTGCGGAGTCTCTGGTGGCCCGGCCAGGAGCCGTGCCTGGACTGCAGCCGCCCCTTCCTTCCCCGCTGCTTCGGGAAGGAGTCCCCATCACCAGAGTGGATGATGGCGAAGGCACTGTCCAGGCGCAGCCTCCCCTTTGACTCTGACAAGGGTTTTCTTCACTGACCATTCCCGTCAGCAGCCTCGACTGAGGCCCAGTGACCCGAAGTCACACAGCTCCTAAGTGGCACCGCCAACTGTCCAATCCCCAGGCTGCTCCCTCTCCCTCCTGAGCACATTTTTTTCTTTTTATACCAGGGATTGAACCCGGGAGTGTTTACCCACTGAGCTACGTCCCCAGCCCTTTTTTATATTTTATTTGGAGACAGGGTCTCACTATGTTGCTTAAGGCCTTGCCAAGTTGCAGAGGCTGGCCTCAAACTTGCTAACCTCAAACTTCCTATCCTCCTGCCTCAGCTTCCCAAGCCGCTGGGATTACAGGTGTGTGCCACTGCGCCCGGCTGCTTGTTTTTTTTTTCCTGGACATAAGTAATCTTTGAGGCTTGAATGCAGTATGAAATTTGAAGAGTCCCAAAGGCTGTAAGTTGACAAGTCTCCCTCCCACCCTGCCCTGTAGTTACCCAGGGGCCTTCTACTGAGGTGGCTATTAGCAGTGGCTGTCTCAACCTTTTTTAAGAAACCCCTGGCACACAGGTCTCCTCTGAAAGGCAACAGGAACGCTCTTGGCTTTGTGACTTGCTGACTTGCCCTGGAGCTGCCCTGTGCCAGCAGTTCCTCCCCTTGTCACAGTCCCCATTTCATCCTCTGACTAGAGAAAGCACCCAGGGCACCTGGAACCCATCGCAGGTCAAGGCGACAGAGACGTGGCCTTTGCCTCTCAGCCTGGGCCCGAGTGTTTTCCTCAGGCACCCAGAGCACTTGGGGTTCTGGGCTGCGCATCTCCTGGCTCCTCTGCCCTGCCGAGCACCCATCTTCTCCACCCTGGGGCGCGTATTCTGCACATGGGACTGAGTCCCTCTTAGCTGTGTCCCGTGTCAGGGACCACAGTGTTGGCACCTTTGGCTCTGCAGTTCCACCATGTCCCCCTGTATCTCGAGTGGGCTCCAGTTGGCGTCTTCTCCAGCACAGCCCCTCAGGGGAAAGAGCCCAAGAAGCATCTGTGGGAGAGAACATGGTGGAGCCAGAAACCGGCAAGAACAGGTCAATGTCGTGGGCAGGCTGGCGAGGGGTGGGCAGAGAGCCAGGAGCAGTTCAGCAGACCGCTGCTTTACGGCTTTGTTCATCCACAGACCAGCGGGTCTCGGTCTCTGATTATGCAGGTGTTAAAACATCCCTGAAAAACAGCATCAGAGCCGGGTGAAGGGGCCCACGCCTGTCACCCCAGCAGCTCAGGAGGCTGAGGCAGGAGGATCCTGAGTTCAGAGGCAGCCTCAGTGAGACCCTGTCTCTAAATACATGCAAAATAGGGCTGGGCTGGGGCTCAGTGGTGAAACACCCCTGAATGCATTTCCTGGTACCATAAAAAAAGAGATCAGAATCACGAGTGCACCGTAATGTAGCATATTTTTAGTTTGTCACCTAATGGTTAAGGGAAGAAAACCTAGATCTCTTCATACCCAGAAGAGCCCATGAAAGCCCAGAGCTCCATTGGTGGCTGAGGGTTTGGGGAGCCTGTTCTGGAGTGGCTCAGTGCCCTCTGATGTCCAGCGACTGCCCAGGCAGGAAAGGAAAGACCAATGTGTGTCCCCAGCCACAGGGGTGCCAGCCCCCTGGGTACCCCCTCACAGTGGGGCATTTGAGGCAGGATGAGGTTTTCCTTCAGGACTGTGGTGCACACTGCAGGTCATGGCTTGGCCCTGGCCCTCGCCCGTCAGGATGCCAAAACCTGAGACCCTCCCCGTCCCCCAGCTGCCCCTAGGAGACAGGCAGCTTCCCATGGAACCACGTAGTCTGGAGACCACGACCACGTCTTAGAATAGACACCTGGAGGGAGGTTCTGAGGACTGGGTTGTTTGACCCAGATGTTCAGATTTTACCTTCGGCCCACCCCCGCCACACAGGGCTTCCAGTTGCTCAGTTTACTAGGATAAGGATTTTCCTCTTAAAGATAGACTGTCTCTTGTTTACCACCCTCGTTGTTCTAATATATTTACAAAAAATTAAAGTGTTTTACGGTTTGGAAAAAAAAAGTAGAGGAGGAGTCGTCTCTGGTCAGCCAGTGTCGGTTGGATTCTGCGGCCTTCTCTGAGCACAGGCCTTCCGCCATGCCTGCGGCTCATGTCCGCTCCCCGTGGGTCTTCAGGACTGGCCGTCTGTGCCGCGTGAGGTGACCACCCCTCGCGGCTGGCTGCTGCCTGAGTTTGTTCCCACCAGAGGGTCCACTCCACAGCAGCATCTGCCTTGCTGACCACAGCACCCTGCGGAGTGCCAGGCCCCGGGAGTGACAGAGGGCAGAGTGGCACCTGCTCCCTGCCTGCTGGCCTGCCCTCCACGTCCTTCCACTCAGGAGCCACTGCTGGGGAACTGGCCGCCATGCTGGTGACGTGGGCAGTGCCGTCCTTGGCCCCCGCTCTGGGACTGGGCTGACTGCGTCCTCTCAGGCTGTTTCTGACCCCGACAGAGAGAGTGGTGCCCACACACCCTCCTGAGGACGCGGGAGATGCAGCCTACTGGCCACCAACACCCCCACATGGTGGGAACACTTGTCTGTAACTGGTGGCTGCTGCCCATGGTGACCAAGACAGGCGTGGCATGACTGTCCCCAGCATCTCTCGGCTGGTCACAGGTAGTGTCAGAGGGGGGCCTTGGGGGCAGACAGGCTCTAGAGCATGAACAATGGCTTCTTGGCACCCGTGTCTGGACCCTGTCAGAATGCTCCTCTGTCCCCGGTCCCCCAGTTGGTTTTGAGGCCCTGTCCCCTGTCCTCAGGTCGGTGTGGAGTGTCCTGACAGTGTCCAGCCACTTGGAGGGGCTGGCTTCTGCTCACTGGCTAACAGAGGACGCCTCAGCTTGGATCTGCTCCAGGACGTGGTGCGACGTCCACCCGCTGGGCTCACGTCACCTCCTGGGTCAGCGCCCTGAGCCCGTCTTTCTCTTCTGACCATGTTGCCTACATGACCCCCAGTCCTGGTCCCCTGAGCTGTGCCCTCTCCCCTGCATCTCCCCACCCCGCTCTCTGCCTGTTGTTCCAGATGTCATCTTCCCCAGGATGACAGGAGGGGGACCAGGTGCCATGTCTTGGGCTGGGCGGGGCAGGAGGGCAGCTCTGGCAGCTCTCTGTTCTGGTCTCCAGGGGGGCGGCCGTGTTATCTCCCCACCACCAAGACCCGCGCCTCCAGATAAAGGGCTCCTGGTGGGGGGGTCCTGGAAAGCTGCTGGCGACTGATAACAGCCCTGCCGGCGGCCGCGGGAGCCCGGAGGGGGCAGCACGCACATTCCGCGCCTGATTGTAATGAAGCCTGAGCCTGGATCTGCCTGTGTGCCACAGTCCGCCCTTCAGCCACGGATATCCATGCCTGGCTTGGCCTCTGGAGGTGCAGCTAGCAGTGTCTCAGGCAGGTGGCCTTGAGTCTCTCGGGCCAGCTGTGGTCCTTGTTGTGTCATGGTCACTCCTGGGGTGGTGTGGGACATCAGGGATCAGCGTTTCTCAGTGATGCGCAAACAGCAGCTCAAGAGCATCCTCAGGAGTAAAGGCCCTGGAGCTGAAGGCCCAGCCAGGACCATCTAGTTCAGATTGGAGACTGAGCTTCAGAGAGGCTGCTTCACTGTCCTGAGGTCACACAGCTCATTAGAAGCACACCCAGCGCACAGGACTCCTGTCCCAGCACCTGAGTGTAGAGCCGTGATTGGGGTCAGTCCTCTTGGGTCTGGATCCTGGCCTCACTCCTGCCAGTGGGTGAGTCCTGTAGCCTGTCTGTGCCTAGGTCATGAGACATGAGTAGAAGCTTCCCATTGGGTAGTTTGAAGGTCTGACTGGGACAGTGAGACCCTGCAGTACAAGGCCCCATGATTGATGCACCTGCCTGCTGCAAGTGTGTGCGTTGGGGTCCCCACTCCTCCTGCTCCCCGTCGCTCGCCTGGTGGACGGTACTGAGTGCCTGCCTGTCTTTGGTCCTCAAGATGCAGACAGAGCCAAGTGGAGCTGGCCCCAGCCGGGCCCCAGGGAGACAGAAGGGAAAGGGAAATACAGGGTGGGATGTGACTTAGAGGGTTTTTGTTGTTGTTGTTTGTGCTTAAAGCCAAAATAATTAAAAAAAAACAGAGGGCAGTGAGGTCAGGCCTGAGGTCAGACCTGGGGTCAGTAGGCTCCATGTGTCCAGACTGACACCCGGCTTCTGCAGTGAACCCCTCAACTTCTCCGTGCCCCAGTTCTTCCTTCTATAAGTGGAGCAAGAACCAGCCTAGCTCCCCTCGGGAGGCCTGCAGGACTCGCCATCACTCTCCCCCTCAGAGCGACCCAGGTCTCCACATGGCAAACTTGGGAGGACAGTGTTGGGCAGGGCTGCGTGGTGGCTCAGAGCCTGACTGGCAGCCGAGGTCTCCAGGCCCTCAGTCACCCATCTGAATTTGCCTTTGGGGTCACTGGATGGGTGGGTGGGCTGCGGGCCTGGCGTAGGCCAGCGCACTGGGAGCAGCACCTAGTGGCAGTCTGCATGCCCCCTGCTCCCCGTTCCCATAAGGAGCTACGCATATGCGGGTGGCTGGAGGGCCTGGAAGTGCAGGGGCTGCGTGTTCCTCTTTCCAGGTGTTCTCCAAAGTGGGGGCCGTGAGGAGCTGCTCCATCTCCAGGAAGAAAAACAAAGCAGGTACCCTGTTCTCCTGGAAGGACGCGGTTCTGGGAGACCACACCTGGGGGTGGGGGCAGGCTTGTGCAGAACAGCCCCTCCTCTCCTGGAGACCCCTGCCGTGCTGTTGGAGAGGTCCCTGGCCCAGGCTCTGAGAGCCTTCGCAGGTCCTCCGGTGGTCCTGAGCTGTGTGTGTGGTGGGCAGCAGCAGCACCCATCAGCACCCAAGGCCTCCCTTGTTCCCATGCCTTGGCACCCAGGAAGTCCTCAGGCATAGAAAAAAGGATGGATTGTGGTCTTTTCCCTCAGTTCCAAGGGAAATGACCCCGATGTGGAACTTCTAGAACAATCCACCACGTCAGTAATCCTGCACCTCCCTGGCCAGTAGGTAGTGGGCAGGCACAGGCCGCCTGGCCCCTCCGTCAGCCCTGGACCTTGTCCTGACGCTGTTGGCCTCTGCCCACATGTTGTCCAGCCCTGACTCTTCAGAGCATGAGCAGGGACTGTTCTTTGTCCTTTTCACAGACATGCAGTCCCGTCCAGCAGCCCTTGGCCTTGCAGAATTGGTGGGTGCAGAATTGGTGGGGTGCAGTGTGAGTCAGCCCCATACCGTCCTGGGTGCCTGTGCGTGTGGCCACAGTGACTGCTGATCCTTCATTCCCAATAGGCCCTGGGCCAGCAGGTAGTGGGCACCCAGGACAGTAGACCAGAGGAGATGCGGTCCCTGTCCCTAGGCACCCACAGTAGCCAGGGGACATATGACCTGGTGGCTTCAGCACAGGAGGCTGTAGCAGGAGGGCCATGGTAGGACTGTGGTCTCCAAGTCAGACTGGAGACTGGAGGCAAGGAGGCCAAGCAGCCTGGTGGCAGAGGCTGAGGCGGGAGGTGCCCTGGAAAGGGAGACAGACTCCCGTTGAGAAGTGGCTTCTGTGCCCGGCAGAGGTTTGGACAGCAGCCTGGTGGGCAGCCACCGAGAGTTTTAGCAGACACTTCTGTGGCATAGAAGTTAGAGTCCCTTGCCTCCATCTGCTAAGGCTGCTGGAGCAGAGGGCCATGCCTGGGGCCTTCATCAGCAAAGATGGCCTGCCTTAGGGTTCTGGAGGCCAGAAGCCCAAGGCCAGGCGTTGGCAGCAGTGGCTCCTTCCAAGGGCTGGGCGGGGAGGGGCGGCCTGTCCAGCCCTCCCTGGCTGTGATGGCGTCCCTATGCCCACAGGGGGCTTTCCTGTGTAGGCCTGTCCTGGGTTCCATCCCCACACACCTTTTAAAGGGCACCGGTCGCTCTGGCTTAGGGCCCACCCCAGTGACCTCGATTGACTTGATTATTGATGCAAAGAGCTGGTCTCAAGTGAGATTCTGACACCTGGGGTCAGGCCTCCAGTGCAAGACCCAGGGGCCCACGGCTCCGCCCCTGTCATCCCTGTTCTTGAGCATTTGAGACCAGGTTGGGACACGAGGAAGGAGAGCTAAGTGCCACATTAGTGGTAGGAGGGTCGAGGCCTGGGGATTCCAGGAGGGGAGTCGTCCCTGAAGTGCAGCAGGTAGATCAGGCTGGACTCACTGTTGGCTCTGTGCAGGCCGCAGGGATACTGCCTGTCCCCGCGGTTCTGAGCCACGTTGGGGCAGTTCTTGGTATCTACTGCTTAAAGAGTCCAATTTAAGACCCGCCAGATCAGCACAGGCTGCTAACAGCTTGTGTGGATCAGGAAATAATGTCCCTGGGAAACACAGTTCCTCTTGGCTCCATGGTACGTCTAGGTGACACTTATCCAGGGGAACAAAGGCGGGCAGTGAAGGCAGAAGGACTTCCTTTGATCTCAAGCTCCTAGCCTATTTCAGGACTTAGTGTCCCCTGAACATAATTACAGGGTCCCCTCCCTGCATTGTCCTGGTGGAGTTTCCCAGACCTGGGAACCAGGCCCTTCCCTCTCCCTGCTCCCTCTCCAGGCCTCCTGGGTGGCACTGGCTGGTGGTTTGAGGCAGTTCTGAGTGGCGGACAGCAGGGGTCACTGTGAGCCTGTTCAAGGACTGAGGCTCCTCCAGGGAAGCCCCAGACCTCAGACAAAGCCACCTGCCAGCAAAGGTCACCTGCCAGGGGAGGTCCTCAGGGCTGGGGGACAGTCTGGTGCTCTGCATCAGGCTGGTTCCGCAGGCTGCCCTCCCAGGTGTGGGAGAACCACCAGCCCCTGTGTGGCACGCTCTCGGTATTGTGTCTGTGCCCAGCACCTTCTGAGCACCTGTCCCCCTGTGCCACATGCAGCCACGTGAGGGAGGAGCGGCCACTGTCCCCTACACCCTCAGAGAGACTGGAGACGAGGAGGGCAGTCCTGCCTGGGACCCCTCCAGCACGACGGCTGAGGGTTTCAGCTGGTCTGACCCAGAGCTGGGCTGGGAAGGCTCCTCTCTGCCACCCTTTGTCTTCCTCCTGGGTCTGGAAGGGCCTGTGGTCCCCTGGTTGGTCTGAGTGGGGATGCTGTGCCTCCACCAGCGTGTCGTTTTTACCAGATGCCATGTGGGGCACCTCGTGCCACTGTTTCAGGCGCCCCAGGCCCTCCACGGCCCAGAGCCTGTGGAGACTCGGGAGGGAGCCCACGCAGCAGGCTCCCCGGCCCCAAAGGCCTCGGCTGGGCCCCCCAGGACTCTGCCCTCTGCACTTGACCACTCTGTGCTCCCACCCGTGAGTAGTCCAGCCTTGGTGATGCCCAGACAGGCGCCAGAGGCCCTGTGGACCCTCACTTCCTTGGGGTCATTGTGGGTGGCTCAGGGACTGCTGTGTGAAGCTCAGAGTCCACACACAGTGGAGCAGGCTGGGCAGAGTGGCCCCACCCCCTGCCCGGCCACTGGCTTCCTGGGCCTCGGTTTCTCCTGGCTTCAGACCGTGCAGAGCTCATGATGCAAGCGCCCTGGTTCCCGATGGTGCAGGGGCGACCTGGTGGTCCTGCGTGCTGGGCCAGGCTAGGGGACTGGGCTGTTTCCGTCCTCGGGTCCCGTGGTCATCAGAGCCTGCAGGTTGTCCTCAGCCCCATTTCCCAGTAGTGAAACCAGCTCCTGAGCCCGAGCCCTGCCCCCTCAGTCCTCAGGCACCTCAGACTGTCACCCTGCTCCTTCCCTCACTGCGTGGCCGCCCTCCTGGGAGCTGTTCAGAGGCTGAGATGAGATCAGGCACCTGGCAGGAGCAGCAGGCGGGAGGACCTGCCAACAGTGTCACCCAGGGCAGAGCTGTCGGTGGCAAGACCGAGTCCTTCCCACTTGCCTTCCTCCCTAGTCACGTCCCACCCTTGTAGCCTCCCGAGCTGCCTTGGGTCAGGCTCTAGAGAACCTGTCCCCATTTCTGCTGCCCCTGCCACCCGCCCAAAGGCACTGTGGTCACAGCTGGGGGCCCCAGACTCTGCAGGGCCCCAGCACACAGTGGCTTGAGCAGCTCCACCCCACAGCCAGAGCAGGGCAGAAGGGGCTTCGGGCCCCCAGCAGGTGCCCAGAGATCTACATTACTTCAGATGCCTAAATAAGAAAGGAGGTTTGGTCCTGACGTCCCTGTCTGGTCCGCCATGTGCCCTTCCCTAGTCTCCACCTGAAAGTCCCCCGGGCGGAGAGACTGTGGGCTGGGGGCGTGCAGGGCAGGCTCTGGGGCCTCTGCCCTTGGGCACCAGCTCCTGTGCGCAGAGCTGAAGGACTCGCTGGACAGGTCTCACTTCTGCCCATGTTTCACATGGTGGCCTTCCATACCAGGGCACTTGTGGGGACGGTGCTGGGATAGAGGTGGCCAGGACTGAGGGCACTTTGGAAGCCTCGGGGTTGGGCTGGTCATGTCCCACGCTCTCGTTCATTGTCCCTGCAGCCCAGTGTGCTAGGAGCGCTGTTGGATACTGGTTCTGGCCAAGGCCCTGGCGCCGGCAAAGGTCCCTAGAGGCCTCATCCCCCTGTGTCAGTGGCCTTCCTTAGGGTGGCCTTGCTTTGAGTCCTGGTTTCTGGAAGGCAGTGGTCTCCCTCTTCTAGGAAGGAGGTTCTGTGACACAGCTGTCCCCTGGGCAGGTGACCGCATGGCCACATAGGCTGTGGTTAGGGTTCTGCTCTGGCTGTCGTGGAATCCTCCCTTTTTGAACCAGGGCCTGGCCGAGCACCAGGCTCCGTAGGTCCCTTGGTCACCTCTGCCTGTGGCCCTGGAAGGATCGCGACTCCCACCCCCGGCTCTCCCTCTGCCCTGGGCAGTGTTTCCAGCTCTCAGGGCCTTAGTCTCCTGTCTGAAGAGGGAGGGGGAGCGTTCCTAGAGCAGGAGGCAGAGACCTGGCCGTTGGCCGCCACCTGCAGGCCAGCCCCAGAGCCCCCACACACGGCTTCCCGCTGGCTGCAGGCGGCTGCCCCCGAGGAGCAGCTTGCTGTGGGCATCTGTGAGGGGGCAGTGTTCTCAGTGGGGTCGTGGGTGCTAGAGTGTTCCCCTCTGGAAGCTCCAGGTAACAGCTACTGTCCTCCCTGTGTTCAGAGAGCCTGCGCTGAACCCACCCAGGATCCCCGTGTTCTTCCCTGTCAGTTTACAGATATGGAGGCTGAGGCCTGGGGACTCTGGGCTCCCAGGTCACCAGCTGGTCCCTGTAGGACCACAGCTGGAGCCCAGGTACCTGGGCTTTTCTGGACCCCTGTAGGCCCAGAACAAGTCCCTTAGCCTTGATTTCTCCCGCACTGGCCCCTCTCGCTGCCTATCCTCCTGGGAGGAGCCACAGAACACGGGGCTCTTGGGTCATGCAGCGCCCCACAGAGGCCGGGCATTGGGTCCCCAAGATCTGTGGTCCCTCTTGGGAAGCACTGTCCTGAGGCGGGCGTGGCTGGGCCCTCCGTGTTGACGCCTGAAGCACTGCAGGGGGCACAGGTGCAGGTTCTGGTGCCAGTCAGTGTGCGTTCTGCACAGGTGTAGCCAGCGCCTGCCCCAACGCTTGGGGTGTCCCATGGGAGCGTGCACGGCAGCCGCAACCTGTGTTGCAACCTTCCATTTCCTGGTGCCCGTTACCTGCCCACGGATCCAATCTCAGAGGCCATTGGGCACCTTGGAGGCTGGCGATCAGCGGGGCCCTGGACTTGAACAGCAGCAGGGAGGGGGAGGAGGCTGCCAGCCCCGCATCCTGTCCCCTGTCCCCCTCTATGGCCAACAGTGAGGGTTCAGTCACCGGGGCCCTCCTCCGCCTCCCCATGGGCAGCTCAGCATGTCCCCACCCTGAGCCCACTCACTCACCCCAGGGAACTCGGGAGCCCACCCAGTGCCAGGCGCAGAGTGGGGATGCAGAGGTGCACAGGACAAAGGAGGCTGTCACATTGGTGTGTGGGGTGGGGTGGGCTGGGCAGGGTGGGCAGGGAGCTGGGCGAGGGCTCCAGGTGGGCACCTGCCGTAGCCTGGGCCAGCTCAGGCGATGCCCAGAGGCCGTGGGGTCTCTTAGATCACAGATGTCTGGGGGATATGTTCAGAGTGGTCCCAAGAGGTTGGGGTTCCCAGAGAGAAGGTGACAGGGGCTTAAGGAGACCACAACGTGGAGAGGACAGGAAGGGCCACGTCCCCTCTAGTGACGGACAGTAAGACGGGGGAGGTGGCTCAGTCAGTCCCCCTGGGCCCCTGGAAGGGCACTGAGACATTCCACCCTGGGCCAAGCACTGTCACACCACCCTTGGGGAGTCCCCAGGCCAGTGTGGAAGGAGGCCAGGGCTCTGGGGGGACGAGGCCCCTATAGACTCAAGAGGAGGAGGAGGAGTGGGAGCACATGAGGTTCTTCAGGCTGCCTCTGTACAAAGAAAGCCTTAAATTGAGTGAGGCTGCCCACCAATGAGTGGTTAGACTAGCAGAAGGACTAACAGAGCAGGCAGCCCAGAGCCCAGCTTCCCTGCCCCGTTTCCTAACTGGAGGGCCAGGGAACCAGCACCCCTGCTCCGACTGCTGTGGTCTCCTGGCTCTTCTCTGGCCAGCACCAGAGTCGTGAGAAGCAGAGAGGACGTGACTTAAGTGTGACTCGAGGTCAGGTCCACGCTCTGCCACTTCCTAGCCGGACAGCCTTAGATCTCCTGTCTGCTTCATCCCCCCCCGCACACCTACTGTGGGCCGTTGAGGAGCAGGGCCGTGGCACGCAGTAGGTGCTCCGTCAGGGGGAGCCTGCATCAAAGCCCAAGCCAGATGTCCCCGGTTCTCCAAAGCCACTCCTCATCGTCACTCTGCACTGCTCCTGGGGTCCCTGGGGTCCCTGGGTTCTACGTCATTGCACCCAGCTTTATTGAGCTCCTACTATGTGCCAGCCACTTCCTACGCCATTGGCATCTGGCCTCCAGTCATAGGAGTGAGGGATGGAGAAGGCCTGCTGGGGGGGCGGGGGGGCTGTGGGGGGGAGACAGAGGAGGCCCGCGTGAGGGGGGGTGGGCGGGGAGACAGAGAAGGCCCATGGGAGGGGTGGGGGGGAGTCGGAGGAGGCCAGCGGGGGTGTGGGGGGGACAGAGGAGGCCCATGGGATGCCGGGGCCGGAGACCGCCTGCCCTTCCCTCTCCTCATGCTGCCTTCCCTCTCCCCTCCTTCCCTCCCCATGTCCCCTCCCTCACCTCCCCTGCTCCTCCCTGAGCATGTCCCCTCTGTCTCTGCCCTCCTGGACCTGCATCTCCCCGCCCCCGCTTCCTCCTCTCTTGCCATCTGGGCTCCCACAGAGCCCCGAAGAAGAAGCCGTCTGTGGTGTTGGACGGGATCCTGGAGCAGCTGGAGGACAGTGACCGTGAGGGTGACGAGCAGACACTGCAGCTGTGAGCTGGCACAGAGGTAGGTGGTCAGGGGCCGGGCTGGGACAGCGCCCCACCCCTGTGCGCCCCACCTCACAGTCCAGGGTGGAGGGGGATGAAACCTCAGCCCAGGGATGATGCCCACACCTGGGCATCCTGGTGGCAGGTGCCTCGCAGGTGACACTGAGCCCACACCGGCACTGTGCCCCAGGAGCTGGGGCGGGAGCAGCCATGCAGGGGTCACAGCCACACGAATCCAGGACACTGCACCCCAGCTCAGTTGGGAGGTCCCCACCCAGTTCCCTTGCCCCCCTGACCCTGATGCCACCTTGTTCCCTGGTGGCGGCCCATGAAAGGGTCACCCATGGGGTGAACAGGTAGGAGCCTCTGTCCTTCCTCCTTCCAGGGCTGCCATACAAGAATTCCCACCTACATCCATCCAGTCAGTGGTTAGACTAGCAGAAGGACTAACAGAGCAGGCAGCCCAGAGATGTCCACATCAGTGGGATCAGGAACCTGGATTCCTCCAGGGACACCTCCGAGTAACTATTGAGGCCTCGGGCTCCAAGCCGAGCCTGTCACCAACGCCAGCAGCGTCCACTCCCAAGCAGGGCTGTGGACACACCGCAAACCTCACTCCTGGCCAGAAGCGACCCCAGGCTTTGCCCAGAGCCAGGCACCTGCGTGTAGTGCATCCGCTCCCACTGCAGCCTGCAGGGCAACTCCCGTGGTGGGGCCACGCCAGCGCCAGCCAGCGGGCGAGACGCTGCCCAGCAGAGATGGCCAGGCCGCAGCTTGCACCTGAGTCCCAGCAGCCACCCTGGCCCGCAACCACAGGCCAGGGCACCCTGGAGCCGCAGTCATTGCTCTGTCATTGGGGGTGACCACAGTCAGCGAGCCGAGGAGTAAAGCTCAGGACGTTCCCACGCTTCCTTCTGCTTCCTAATTGGGGCCACTGGGCAGGGATGCAGGTGAGCCCAGGGCCCCTCGGGCTCTCGTCAGCTCGCTCTGTACGTTTGTGGGACAAGGTTCCGGTCCTTGTCCAGTGTCCAAGGTGGCCTGGGTCCCGAGGAGGGCTCCCCAGCGCTCAGTCGCTTCCCGGGCGCGGGCTCCGCTCAGCGGCCTGGCTCGGCCCTGGGCGCAGTGGGGACACTGAACCCAGGGTGGCTCCTGCCCAGCGCCACCGCCCCCTCGTCCCCTCCTTGCTGCTGAAGTAGGACGATGGGGACGGTAGCCCTGTCGTGGAGGCCAGAGAGTGCCGGGCGCCTGTCCGGGGTCCCAGTGCGAGTGAGGGCTGCTGGCAGGACGCAGGCCAGGCCTGAGAGACCCCGAGACAGGAGCAGAACAAGGAGAGCGCGGCCCCGACCAGGCCTGCTCAGAGCCGCGGGGGCAGTGGCCATGCTGGACACTGTCCTCGGCCTGGCCCGGGCCCTGCCTCCCGGCCTCACTCTGCCAGTGGGGACAGACCCCTCGACAAACAGGAAGTCACTCCCCACGAAGGCCCCAGGCTGCCCGGCCCCCGGCCTCCATCATCCACGCAGACCCCCCTCTGCAGGTGGCCAGCGTGACCTGCTGGCACTGTGCTCTGGACCAGGCCGACCCAGTCTGACCCCCCTGGCCTCCCCGCTTGAGTGAGGTCACCTTCTGCCCAGGCCCAGGCCCTGCCTGGGGTCCCCGTCCACCCTTGTCGTTCCTGTTCCTCCTGAGCCCATCTAGATGCCACCAGCATGGGTAGCCCCTCCAGCCCAGCCTCAGCCCCACCTCTGTCCCCGGGCCTGGTTCCTGAGCCACAGCTCTGGGTGCAGGGGACAATCTGTGCCGCGTCCGGCCAAGGGAGCCGAGTCCGGCGAGGGACGGCGAGGTTAAAAGACACACAGGACACCAAGGTTCTTCATCCAGGAGTCACACACTTTATTGCTAACACACTTTCTTTTATCCCCAAGCAGCAGAAGTGGAAAACTACCCAAAAGCAGGAGGGAGGGGGGAGAAATTTAGTTTCAACATCTATTATTGTCAGGTACCGAAACCTCCCTTAACAAGAAGTCCATCAGACCAGAAAAGGTCAAGGCATTCCCGTGGGACACATATGTCTCAGACGGACAAGCAGGAACAGAAAAACTGCAAGTTCGCCATGGCCTTGTGAGCTGGCCACACTGGCATGCAGAACAAACTAGTGGAGGTAGGGCTCCAGGGGCCAGGGTGGACCTGCTGCCAACA
>NW_026692610.1:0-2019 GCF_021218885.2 Marmota monax
ACCTTATTGCAAGGACATATGTACATACAAACATACAACATAAAACACAAGTGTGCACACATAATATAATACATACAACACATAACATAATAGTGAAGTCCTTATAACTTTTTACAGGTGAAATCTCCATTACAATGTTTAAAAACTCTGTAGTCAAAAAATAGAACTGATCTGCAAAACATTAACCTAGGTCTGTATGAGCTCAAAAACAAAATAGAACTTCATGATGTGGGAAAGGGTAATAATAAAATAGATATTGAAAAAAGCATTCTGGTTCTGTCACAGATGTAAGGATAGCCAAACTGGAGTTTTGGATATCAGATGTTATGGATTTGAGCCAAATCATCTTCTTTTTGGTATGTAGAAATTGCTTTAGTTAATCTCTCTGGAATCCAAATCGGCTGCTATTCTCCCTGTGGAAACATACAAACAGACCCCGACTCCAGACAATTACTGGGTCAGGACCTTTGCATTGTCCTGTTAGAATATCCTTCCAGAGGGAGTGATTGCTATGCAGACTTTGATCTTTAGATATCTGGGCTTATGTACATTTTTTGGACACATATGCCTTTCCACAGCACTAAGTCCTGATGAATCCAAATTTAAAAAGTTTAGAGTAAAAAGGGTTATTTTAAGTTTATCTTTGGGGAATATATACGCCTTCCCAATTCCCTCTTTTTGCTTTAATAAGTACATTTTAATAGTTTGATGAGCTGTTTCAACTATGCCTTGTCCCTGTGGATTGTATGGGATTCCTGTTATATGAGTAATGCCAAATGATGAGCAAAATTGTTTAAAAGAGGTAGAAGTATAACCAGGGGGCATTATCTGTTTTTAACTGTTTTGGAATGCCCACATTGGCAAAATTTTGTAAGCAATGAGCTATAATATCTTTAGTTTTTTCTCCAGCATTAAGGGAGCCCATCAAAAATTCAGAAGTAGTATCAACTGTAACATGCAAATATTTTAATTTTCCAAATTCTGGCAAGTGTGTGACATCCATCTGCCAAATATGGTTAGGTATCAGTCCTCTAGGATTGACTCCAAGATTAACTTGTGGTAAAAAGGTCACACAATTTTGACAGTTTTATTATTTGTCTAGCTTGTTCCTTAGTTATTTTAAAATGCTTTTGTAAAGTATTAGCATTGACATGGAACTTTTTATGAAAATTTGTAGCTTCTTCTAGTGTCGACAAAATATGTATGTCATGTGTAGTTTTATCTGCTAAATCATTGCCCAAACTAAGGGCTCCAGGCAATCCTGTATGTGCCCTGATATGTCCTATAAAGAATGGATCTTTTCTGTCCCAGTTTAGACTTTGTATAGTGGAAAGCAAAGAGAAAACAGTAGAGGAAGGGGCAATCCTATCAGCATCTTCAAGGGATACTATAGCATTAACTATATACTGACTATCAGAAAATAAATACAGAATCTTTAAACATCACAAAAGCTTGTAATACTGCATTAAGCTCTTCCTTTTGAGCTGATTGTTTGGGTATTAAAAATGTAAAAGTTTGATCAGGGGTAACTATTCCTGCTGTACCATTATTTGACCCATCAGTGAATATATTTGGAGCATTCATGATAGTGTTTTTCTTGTCATTTTTGGAAAAATTACAGGATGCAATGACCAAAAAGACAATAAAGGATTAGATGGTAAGTGGTTATCAAATGAAAACTTAGATTTGCACATGATTATTGCCCAAGTATTTAACTCATTAGATAACTCATCAATTTGATTCATAGTATATGGAATAATAATTTTATTGGGAGAAATTCCAAACACTCCCTTTGTTGCTTTTATTCCTTTGAGTATTAATTGTCCTATAGCCTCAGGATACCTAGTAAGAATAGTGTTAGGATTATAAGATAAGTGTATCCATAGTAATGGACCTTCTTGCCAAAATACCCCTGTAGGAATATTTTTTGTTGGTAGTACAATAAACAATAAAGGCCAACTTATATCAATTCTATCCAAATGCACATTCAGGGTCCTTCCAATCTAATACCATTGCACT
>NW_026692611.1:0-9122 GCF_021218885.2 Marmota monax
CTAAAAATCTGACTACTAATGGTGGCAGGGTTGGAGAGGACATTGAGACCATGGAAATAGACTGTGCCAGGAGCTTCCTGTCCTCTTAGCACTTACTGAGGATGGCTGTGCAAGCCTCCAAGCCTTCAGGATGGTTCCAAACTTCTGAATTCTAGCACTCTTTTCAGTGCATACATCACCCACAATGAAACCATGGCAGAAACTGCTGGCACAACATAAAAGTGACCCACGGATCACTTCTAAGGCTCACAGCACTATCAAGTACACAACACTAAAAATCGAGCCCACCAGCTGATCACATTATGAACACGTCACTTTGACAAGTCAATCATACCATCAGTTTTTCTAAATGAGCCCAAAAGAAAAGGAACAACCCATGTGGAAATTGACAACCTGCGCTCGCCCTAAATACGCTTGATGAAAAACTGTACACACTTAAAAATCAAAGCATTGTGCCCACTTTCTTGACTTTCTAATTATCGAATGACCTTTACATGTGGTGCTGGGAATCCATCCCAGTACCTCACATGTGCTAGGCAAGGGCTCTGCCCCCGAGCCACACCCCCGGCCCCAAATTACATACTTTTAACTGGAAAATCCAGGGAATGGCTACCAGTGGTTTATAATACTGGCAGAGCGCCCTGGGGTTTTAACCCATTGTAAAACCACAAAGGTCTCCTGTTAACACTTTGAAGAATGTTTTATATATTCCAAGACCTATGTTTTTGGAAGGGCAAGAGAAGAGCCCCTCCTGCTTTCAGATACTTAGTCTGAAAGTAGAAGCTTCTCATTTGATTAACTGGGATGAGTGTCGATCCCCAGCTTTCTCCACCTCGAATGGCAGACTCTGCCAGCAGGGTGTAGGTAGGACCAGGATCTGTTGCCTGTGGCCTGCTGGAGCTCACTGTAGGGGGATGGTCAGGCTCTCCCTCCACTCCCTCTGTCCCCCTTGCCTAGGGCTCCTGGTCATTCAATCTCTGCATTAAGTCTTTGCTTATGGGAACATGTCAGGGGCACATGCTGCTCTCTAGGAGCAGGGGTGGAAATCTGCAGTCTGGAAGTAAGGAAGTGTCCTTGCTCCTGTATCTCTGGGAACCCAGGCTGGTGTAGCCCAAGCTGACCCCAGCCTTCCGTGTCAGCATAGAGCCTGGCCCTGTGGGCCACAGGCCTCCGAGGACAAATGTTCTCCTATTCCCCAAGCTGAGATGGGATCCTGGCCCAGGAGGTCAGTGAGGGCTCCATCTTCAGGGCTGCAGCAGCCCTGAAGTCACCCCTGCCCAGGTAGAGAAGCCACTGCACAACACAATCCTGTTCTCAGAACTTCCAGGGACGTGGCGTAGGATGCAATGCCTAACTTCTCGATTTCTTTGACTCGCTCAAACTGTAAGTTGTCAGGTTATGAATTTCTAAACTCTACCACCTCTGAGGGGGAAGGTCTTATTAAATCTTCATTGGTCAGGGAAACCCCTACTCATGAAACCACAGTAGAAGCTACCAGAATAATATAGAAGCAAAGACCCTTTATAGACTCATGGGAGTGTCTATTCTAATGATGTCCAGATCTGGCCTCCTGGGCCACAATGGGAATGTTCTCAGGACTTTCATAGGAAGGTAACTTGCTGACATCTGGTCACCTGGCATTTGGGCATGCAAAGTGCTGCCAATCAAAGCTGACCCTGGCACCTCAGTAAGGCAGGTCAGGGCTGTGGGGAGCTGGGTCATCTTCCGATGTCTCTCCTTAAACTGGCATGTCTGCCCTCCTGCAGTTCTTCCGTATTTGCCCATCACTGGTTCTCATGAAAGGCAGATGGTCTTGACCGGCTGCCTGGTGTTCTCCAAATTTTCTGGCTTTGCTTTAAAGGTAGGGTGTGGAGGTCCGTGTGTTCTTCCCTCGGTTCCCCTGTAGAGGCTTGCAGCCTCCATTCTCAAAGTTTGAGGCTGATAGCAAGAAAATTCTTAAGGAGCTGTGACCTTGAAGTCATCTGCTCTTTTTTCCCCCCCATAAAAATCCAAGACATGAACGTGCACTGTTATGAACGAGCCATCTGGGAAGAAAGGTTCCATTTGGCCTTTCTTGAGACCTGACTTTTGCTTTTTCACTTCCAAATGATGCTCCTCTCAAGGTCAAGGTCTAGCACTTTTGTGCTGAGAAGCTCAAGCCAGGCTAGACCAGGCCTGCTCTTCACCAGCTGCAGAAACCGACTAGTTCAACTGCTTCACTAACCAGCTCTGATCCTTGGCTAACCACCTCTTTAATGCTCAGTCCTAGAACAAGGATGGCTGTAACAAGATGCAGCACTAGCCAGGAAACTACCTTTTGGGGTTTGAGGTTTGGCTTTGGGGACCAGAGGTACAGGGGATTGAACCCAGAGGCGCTTTACCACAGAGCCACATCCCAGCCCTCATAACTTTCTCAAGGTTCTTAGTGTCTTGTTAAATCACCAAGACCTGTGATCCTCCTGCCTCAGCCTCCTGTGTCACTGGCATGCACCACCTCATCTAGCTGTCCCTCGGTTTTGGGTGTAAGGCTCACAAGGGGAGATACTGGGGCCATTGAAGCATGTGGTTATCAGTGGGGGGTCTCTTCTAAGACATGGGACCATATGTGCATTGAAGGCAGAAGCTGATAAACCAAAATACTACTACTGTGCTGTTGAGAGCCACAGCCGAAGGGGCCACAGCCGATGGGGCCCCAGCAAACTTCCAGCTGCCGGCTGATGATTGGCTCACAGCGGCCCCAGCAACATCTAGCTGATTGGCTCCTCTGTGGTGATGCTCATTGGGCTGTTTCCCTGCCCTTTCAGACCACGGAGCTGCTCATTGGGGGACTTTTTTGGCTCCGCCCATGTGACCCAGCCAATCGGCCTCAAGAGCAGGAGGATTGTGGGAGGTGGAGAGAGGCTTGTTGGAGAGAGAGGCTTGTGGAAAGCTGGTGGTGGCAGTTGGGGCTCTGAGGGTTTTTCCTGAGAGGCTGTTTTGTTTGGCGTGTGTGGTTCTAAAAATAAAGTTAGTTTCTTTTGACAAGTGGCTCTTGATTGTGCCCAGCCATACTGCGACACTGTGCAGTTATGCTCACTTGAATTTCTTAGTCGAAAGTAGTTGTGTGTCAAAACATTCAATGCTAGTTACCTTTGTCTTTCACTTGATTGTGCTTACAACACCTGTGGGACACTCCAGCCCCAGAGTGTTATCCCAAGGCAAAAGGATGTGTTTTCCTTCTCAAACTATGCAAAATCTGGTCATGGAGGAGCCCTGTGAGCTGGGAATTAAACCCAGGGCCTCATGCCTGCTAGGAAAGTGCTCTAACACTGAGCTACATCCCCCACCCCAGAAGGAACAGCTTCAAGCTGGCCACTACATCCTCTAAAACTTATATCGCTGGTCTTCAAGCACTTCCTAATACCATAGGAGACTTGGTTCACGTAGGACTTCAAGATGTTCTGGTTCCATTTAATAGTGGTCATACTTGGAACTGAGTCCAGGTTGTAAGTTTAATACCATACTAGGGTGACTTCTGTCTCTCATGGGCATTGGAATATCAGAAAGTCACGGGTTCCCAAAGACACTTTTACACAGAATGAGAAATCTGCAACTTAATATTGCAATTCCCATTTCCCAACATAGAATCTAGTATTCTTGGTGAATGCAGGGAAATCTGGCTGCTGGCATCCTCTCAGTGGAATTGGGACCTGGGGAGGAAGCTAGCTCAACCATCACACAACAGTCATCCTGCCTGCACCTTCCTGGGTGCAGTTTGACCACCACAGAGCCAAACGTTGGCAAAGCACTCTCCATAGTGTTGGCTCCTCACTTCTAACCTAAATATCATCTAAATTAGATGAAACATAAGAACAACACCAAATACTTCATCAAGTCTGGAAGCTCTATATCCACAGAGCAATTCTCTCTGAAAATCCACCTATGTCAGTCTCCACAGCCACCCATGAAACTAGAAATCTGGGCTTCTCCAACTGGGATTCCATGGATTCCTCCTGCCAGATGTGCAGGGGGATCGGGCCAAACGTCAATGATGGTGATGGCCCCGAGCCCTAATGTGTTCCCTTTCCTTTGGGATGAGTCTAAGGGATGCACAGCCTAACTTCTCCAAAATGATAGTAGTTCCAGTGTGGTCAGCCTCCACTGGGAGGGCCAATCCATCTTCTAGTTAAACCCTCCTCGGCTTCCCCACCCTCCACTTTCCTGAGTCCACCGGACCACCTGTGGCCTTACCTAAACTTTTGGCCTAGACTCGAGACCATCCTGTCTCTAGATTAAGGTCAGCCACCTACAATCAATGAGTAGTCCAACAGGCATGTTGGGTTTTCTCTACATCTCATTCAGGGTTGGCCATTGGACTCACTATCCCACAGGCAGACCTCCCAAGGTGAGCCCTGACCTCATGCTGAGGAGCTGGCCTCTGACATTGGTTTCTACTAAAATCCTAGATCAACTGAAGCCTGGAGGAGGGGCCGGGTTCTTGGACCACATGAGGCAACCTAATTAGTAAAATCCTAAATGTCTCTTAAATGGGTGCTTAGGGCTAGTACAAGTCGAGGGATTTCATTGACTTTGTATACATGCTTATAACTCTGGTTACAGCCGCCCACCCAGCAACCTCTACCACTCCTCCCTAGTCCCCTTCACCTTCTCCCCGCCCCCCAAAATAATCCCATTTCACGTCATCTGAGACTCCACATGAGAGAAAGCATGGAATAATTGTCTTGAGTTTAGCTTATTTTGTTCAACACAAAGATCTCTGCCTCATCAGTCTTCCTGCAGAGGGCATCTCACTCTGTGGTTAAATGGTACTCTATACACAGCACACTGCCTCATTCATTCGACACAGGTGTCGATGCTGATGCCATTGCAAATAGTGCTGCTTCAGTAAACAGGTGTGCAGTTACCTTTCATATGCTGACTTTGATCCACCCAAGCTACTCCCAGACACCTGGGGTGATCCGTTAGTTCTCTACTGGAACTTAAGAGCCCTATAGAATGATTCATGAAAAGACTGCAGAATATGTGATTCTCATGAACTTGCAGAATTTTCTCTAATGATCATATTTGAGGCCATAAATATTTCAAGTCTTGGCAACACAAATCTGAAATACCTTGCATTTTTATCAAATCATAACAAAATCATGGCAGTCAACAGCAAAAGAAGCTGTGGAATTTATGTGATCACAAAGGGATCAAGCAATAGGCTTTGAGTAAACAGTGGGTCATTGAAATGAAAGTCAAGAAATTCCTAGAATTGTATGAAAACTGGAAATGACCAACCAGATCCTTTGGGACACAGTAAAATAAGACTTGCATAGCTGTAAGTGCCCAAAGCAGGACAGACCTCAAATAGCCTAACAACGCATCATAAGATCTTAAACAATAAGCTAAAGCAAAAAATTGGTAGATGAGAAATAAAGATCAGAAAGAGGCTAAAAATACAATGCAAAGACCAAGGAAAGAGTTGATTCTTTGACAAGATACACAAAATTGACAAAACTTTAAATTGTCTGAGGAAAAATGCAACAGAAGCTGGCAAGAGGGGAGGTTTTTACAGATAATGCCAAAATCCAGAGAGTGGTGTACAACTTCTCGAAATGTTCCCAAACTGGAAGATCCAGAAGAAATGAACAAATTTCTAGATTCACAGGATTTACTAAACTTAGGTTGACATCCTGCCTAGACAAGTAACTAGCAATTACATTGAAGCAGTCATAAGCTGTCTCCAAAGAAATGCCCTGGACTGAATGGATTCGGTTGCTGAACTTTTCTAGACCTTTAAAGAACTTACTGCCTTCATAAGTTTGAAGAGAGTTGATGTGTCCGTATCCAGTTTCTTTAGGGCAATACAACAACCTAGATGTGAACATCCTTGATGAACATAAATGTGAAATTCCTCAATAAAATACTTGAACTTCTATCTCATGCACCATGATCAAGTTGGTTCTGTTCTAAGGATGCAAGTTTGATCAACATACGTGAGTCGATAAATGGAACGTGTTTCATGCAACCAAGGATAAACGCCAGACAGTTGTCTCTAGAGACAGAAAATTGGCTGCTTTGAACTTGGCATCCCTTTGTGGTAAACTCTGAATAAACAGGTATAAAATGATAAGAAGCCCAAATAACACAGGATATCTATAGATCACATAGCCAATATCAGACTGAATGGGAGGAGATAGAAAGCATTTCTCTAAAATCGGAAACAGACGAGGGTGTTCACTCTTAACTTTTGAACAAGGTTGGTGTGGAAGTACCATTCTGCAAGTCAACTTGTTCTGAATTGTTATTTTTAGACTCGAGGGACATGATAGCAAAATCTTATCCACCTGGGGCAGGGATTTGACCAGGCCACATGGCTCAGATTTGGCCCAAATTCATCTGGGCTCTATACTAGAACATGCTAGTTCCTCCCAAGGGAGGAGATGATCACATGGGGCAGGTGATGCCAACTTGGCCTGAACTGTCAAATCTCGAATTATGGAGAGTAAAGTTATTCTTGAAGACATGGTTTCTTCTATTCAATGCTGTCTCTGGGGCCATAACAAAATCCACTCATCTTTTTTTTTTTTTTTTTAATTGGTTGTTCAAAACATTACAAAACTCTTGACATATCATATTTCATACATTAGATTCAAGTGGGTTATGAACTCCCATTTTTACCCCAAATACAGATTGCAGAATCACATCGGTTACATATCCACATTTTTACATAATGCCATATTAGTAACTGTTGTATTCTACTACCTTTCCTATTCTCTACTATCCCCCCCTCCCCTCCCATCTTCTCTCTCTACCCCTCTACTGTAATTCATTTCTCTCCTTGTTTTTTCCCCCATTCCCCTCATAACCTCTTATATGTAATTTTGTATAACAATGCCCTCATCTTATTGTAAATCCAGTAGGATTTTTGGAAGAGAACTTTCTTCCATTACTCAAGAATCATATTAGGTATTTACCGTGGATCTTTCAAATGCCTCCCTTAATTCCTTATGGCTGGTGTGGAAGAATTCCAAGTTCCATATCAGGAAGCCTAGGGCTCAGCACCTGGAAAGATGTCCAACTGTGGAAGAAACGGAATTTGCCCTGACGTGGGTGCTGCCCAAGGCATGCTCTCTTTACTGTTGACTGGGATGAGGCCTCGAATAGTGACCAAGAGGGGATGAAAGGGAGCTTTAGTGGAACTTGGCTCTGCCAGCGCCTCTAGATGGTGGCTCTCAACTGAGTTTCTATTCGCTTTGGTTTCCACAGCTGCTATTGGTCTTTGATTCAGGGGCTGAATATGGTGAAGCCAAAACATGGAAGCCAATGTGGCTTAGAATAGACCTTCCTGATTACTTCAACCTTCTGGGTGTGTCTGCCCTGAGGGTTCTTTCTGAGCAATGGCAAACCCCCTCTTGGTTACTGGTGTAAACTGTGGCACTAGCAGATCAATGCAATAGGCAGAACTGTGGTGTGAGACACTAGCCATGCAGCTGGCCAGGGTCAAGTGTTGAAGGGAGCAGACATGTCACTAAGTGACACCATTATAAATACAAAAATCCTCAAAATACTTGCAGTAAAGTTCAATATCACATCAAAGTTCCTGGCACCATGATGGAGCTGGTTCTGACCTGTAGACACAAGGTTGTTTGACATACGTGAGTCGATGAATGGGATGCATCTCATGCAATTGAGGACAAACACCAATCATCTCGATAGAGACAGAAAATTGGTTCCCTTAAAGTCTTCATCCCCTCATGGTAAACCCCGAGTGAACAGGTATAAAAGAATAATAATCCAACATGATACGGGGTATGTAAACACAGCCAATGATCCATTATCCTCTAGCCTAAAGCAATGATTCTGAAAATACAAGTTCAAAACCAGACAGAAGTAGCATGCAAAGATACATGGAATACCAAGAGCTATGACAGTAGCCAGGGCGTGGGTTAAGGGTTGGAACCCAGGCCCATCTGAGGCCCTTCTGTAGCTTTGCAAACCCACGGCTTAGAGTGTCACTCCTAGGCCAGAAGAGCCACAGAGTCTTGTCAAATCACCTACTTTAGTGTCTAAAGATTGCCTGTGCAAGATTTCCTCTTTCTTAGAGGGAGCTGTCTGTACTTGAGCACGGCCGGCCACTTGCTTTGACTTTCAGAAACAGATTTGGGTAGTAAACTCTGGCTCATACCGACTCTGAAATTCCTCTAAAATTGGGAGGAATTGGAATCGGCCTAAGACAGAGATGGTCTCAGCTTGATGAAAAGATCCCCCTTTCTGAATGAGGGGGTTCCCTCTTCCTCCCTGAACTTTACAAGATGTGGGTGAGAGGTGGCATCCTTGTGTCAAGTCAAGGGCAGGGTCACTGGGGGTGGTTTAGGCAAACCAAAGGTGGTCCTCTTACCAGTTTTCACAGGGAACTTAAAACTGCAGATGCTTTAACCTCTCCAAGGAGGAGAAATGGCCAGCAGTCCAGTCTTCAAACAGATTCTTACCTCCTTCACTCATAGTGGAGGGAGAGGGGTAGGAAATCCAGGAGAGAGACTTCCTGGGGTTTATGTCAAAGCCACATGGCCTGAGGTGCTCTGGTCTCTTGGGTTTCCTAGAAATTACAGAGGACTCTTGTGAATCCCAAGTTTTCAAGATGATTTTCTTTCGAAGAAAATTGGCATGTGGTAAACAACTCTCCCTGTCAGGAAGAAGGTGAAATCATGTAGAACTGCTATTGCCTAAACAATCTCTGAGTTCTTCCAAAAACGATTGCTAGGGGGTGACCACCTAAGGAGGTGTAAGTAGAAACAGCTCATTATTTCATGACAGTTTCTCTATGTCTAAAACCCAAGCCCAACTGGGCAGGATGTGGCCCAGGGCCCAGTTCTCATTGGCCGGCAGGAAGGGGGCCCAGGTTCCTCACTTCCTGGCTTGAGCTTTTGACAGTCTCTGGCAGAATCATTGGGGACAGCTCTAATGGCCCCTCCCCATGCCACCTCCCTGTGTGGAACCCTGAGTTTGCAGGTGGCTCTTACAGGTCCCTTGCAAAGCCAAACTTCAGGTACATCAGGAGAGGAGTCTGGAACAACCCTTGGCCAGATGAGCCCATTCCCGGGTTTTCCTGTGCCCTTGGACTCCTTCCTCCTGGATGT
>NW_026692612.1:0-150784 GCF_021218885.2 Marmota monax
TAACCCTAACCCTGCCAGTAAAACTAAACCAAGAAATAGCCCTAACCCTAAACCTTAACTTAAACCAAACCCTAACACTACACCTAGACCTAACCATAGCCTTAATTCGAGTCCTTACTCTAACCTTAAAACTAACTCTGACCCTGACTCATATCCTAACATTCACCCTAGCTCTAAACACCCTCCTAACATTAAAGCAAAACCTAACATTAACCTTATCCCTAATTTAAGTCCTAATCCTTTATCTGAACTTGACTCATATTCTAAAACTAACCCTAGCTCTAAATATCACCCTAACCTTAAACCTAACACTAACACTAGACCTACCCATAACCTAACCCTAAAACTAACCCTAGTTGTAACCCTAGATCTTATATTAGTCATTGTCCTAATCATAGCCCTAAATCTAACACAAAAACGAGCCCTAATCAGACTCTAAACTTAGCTTTTATCATAACACTAACAATATCTCTAGCCCTAAACCTAGCTCTAACCCTATTCCTTAACTTAAGTGAAACCCTAATCCTAATGGTAACCCTAAACCCATCTCTAATCCTTAGGATAACCAAAATCATAACCAATTAATAGTCCTGACACTAGCCCTCATTCTAGCTCTAAACCTATCCCAAACCTTAATGATAACCTGACCCTTATTCTGATCCTAACAATAACCCTAGGTCTAAACCTGACCCTAACCCTAGAATAAAGCCTAACACTGGCCCTACTGGTAAACTTATACCTAAACCTAACCATAAAACTCGTCCTACATCTAAACCTAATCCTAAATCTAGCCTAAACTCTAGCCCTAGACTAAAAAAAGAAAACATATTCCTAGCCCTAACAATAATCCTTAACAAAACCCAAACATTAACCCTATTCCTAGACCTAACCCTAGTCCTAGGCTAACCATAATCCTAATCCCATTAGTACTCCTGTCCCTAGCCCTCATTCTAGCTATAATTCCATCTCAAACCCTAACACTAAACCTGACACTATTATGACCCCAACACTAACCGTAGGTCTAAAACAAAACCTCACCCTAGACCAAATCCTAACACTGGCCCTATTGGTAAAAAAATTAGTTCTAGAACTAAAACTAATCCTAAATCTAGCTTTCACTCTACCCCTAGCCCTAAACAAAAACCTAGTCCTAGCCCTAACAATAATCCTTACCCTAAACCAAACACTAACCCTACCTCAGGACCTAATCCTAGTACTAATTCTGGTTGTAACCCTAATTCTAACTCTAATCTGAACAATGACCCTGCCTTTAATGGTAAACCTACCTCTAAACCTGACGCTAACCAAAAAATCTAAATCTAACACTAGACCTAGGCATAACCCTAACCCTAAAACTAGCCCTAATCATAATCCTAGCTCTTACATTACCCACAGCCCTAACCCTAGGCCTAAACCTAACACAAAATCCAGAGCTAATCCTAGGCCTTAACCTAGCCCTAAGTGTAACCCTATCCCTAACCCT
Organism: Marmota monax; assembly: GCF_021218885.2. Lineage (NCBI taxonomy): Eukaryota > Metazoa > Chordata > Mammalia > Rodentia > Sciuridae > Marmota > Marmota monax. Next base: position 1,484 of record NW_026692612.1, read on the forward strand.
AGCTCTAACACAAATTTAACCATCACCTTAGTCCGATCCCTAGCTCAAAGCCAAAACCATACCGTAAACATAAACCTAGAACTATCCCTAACTCTAAGCCTAACCCTAGCCATAATCCTAAACTTAATCCTAGCCAGAACCCCAGCTCTAAACCTAGCCATTACACTAACCCTAACCCTAACTCTAAAACTACTCTAATCTTATCCCTGGACCTATACCTGAACCTAACCCTTGCTCTAGCCCTAACCACAGCTCAGAACCTAACCCTTACGCTAAACATAATCCTAACCATAACCCTAGTTCTATCCCTCACCTTAACCCTAACTCAAGACCTAATCCTAACCATAGACTATCTCTAGTCTTAGCTCTAACTGTGTCCATTACCCTAACGATAACCCTTACCCTAATGCTAACCCTAGGCCTAAACCTAACTCAAAACCTAATCCTAACCCTAAACCTAGCCATAAATTAAATCTAACTGTATCCATTACTCTAAACTTAAACCTTACCCTAATGCTAACCCGAGGTCTACCGCTAACCCTATCACTAACCCCAACCCTATCAATTACACTAAACCAAACCTGAACCCTAAATCTTACCCTAACATTACTGTAACCATAACCCTTATGCTAATTCGAGCCCTAACCCTAAACTCAAACCTAAACCAAACCCTAACACTGACCCTGACCCTAGTAACTCCCCCAGCTCTAAAACTGACCCTACCATAAACCTTACCCTTACACTAGACCTAGCCAATAACCTAACCCTAAAACTATCACTAACCATAACCCTAGGCCTGACATTAGCCCCAGATAAAATCCTAGCTGTAACCCTAACACAAACCCTAGCCCTTATCCTAGCCATAAACAAAGCCTTAGTCATAACCCTAAGCCTAACCCTAGGCCAAACTTAACACTAACCCTAGCCCTAATCTTAGGCCCAACTTAGCCCTATCCTTAACCCTAACCCTAGCCTTAAGACTAAGTCTAACTCTCACCCTAGCCATGAAACTAGTTCTAACCCTATCCCTTACTGGAACCCTAAACCTGGGCCTAAACCTAGCCCTTTCCTTATCCTTATCCTTAGCCCTAACCCTAACTCTAAATCTAACCCTAATGCTAAGCCTAAACCTAAACCTAACACTAGCCCTACACTAAACCTAATGCTACTCCTAAAACTAGCCCTTACTCTAGCCCTAGCCCTAATACAAAACAGCCATAGCCCCAACCCTAAACCTTAACCTAAACCAAAACCTAACCCTACACCTAGCCATAAACCTAGGCCTAATTCGAGTTTTAAGCCTAGCCCTAATATGAATTCTGACCCTAAAACTAACCCTAGCTTTAAACATCACCCTAACTCTAAACATAAACCTAACACTAAACCTAGCCCTAACCCTAACCCTAAAACTAGCCCTAATTGTAACCCTAGTATTTACATTAGCCATAACCCTAACCCTAGCTCTAACTTAACTCAAAACCTAGTCCTAAACCAAGCCCTAACCCGAGCTTTAACACTAAACATAATCTTGACCCTATCTCCAGCACTAATAGTAACCATATCCCTAGTCCTAACCCTAGATCTAACCTATTCATTACCCTAATCATCACCCTAACCCTAATGCTAACCCTAGGCCTAAACTTAACCTTATCCCTAATCCAACCCTATCCATTACCCTAAATCTATCCTGAAACCTAAACCTAACCCTATCACTACCCTAATTCTAAACTTATGCTAATTTGAGGTCTCAATTTAAAACTTAACCTATCCCAAACACTAATCGCAACCCTGACCCTAATAATACCTTTAGCTCTAAACCTGAACCTAACCATAAATCTAACCCTTACACTAGACATAGCCATAAACCTAACCCATAACTATCTTTAACATTAACGTTGAACCTGAAATTAACTCTAGCCCTAATCCTAGCCCTAAACCTAGCGTTAATGCTAACCCAAAACATAGCCTGAGCTTTAACAATAATGCTAACACTCGCCCTAGACCTAAACCTAGCTAAAACCCCATCCCTTACCCTAAACCTAAGAATAACCCTAAACCTAACCATAACCTTAAACCTAAGCCTAACCCTAAACCTAAACCTAATGCTAGCCCTATCCCTAGGCCTAACACTAACACTAAGCCTAATGCTAACCCTAGCCCTAATTTAATCCTATTGTAACCCTAACCCTAGACCTAAGACTAAATCTAATCTTTCCCTATCCCTATCCCTAGTTCTATCCTTAGCTCTAGCCCTAACCTTAGATCTAAACCTAACTCTAAATCTAAACCTAACTCTCAATTTAACCATAACGATAATCCTAAACCAAACCCTAACACTAGCCCTAACATTTTTACTAATATTAAAACTTGCCCTACCCCTAGTCCTAGCCATAAAAGTAAACCAAGCCATATCCATGACCCTAACCCATAACCTAAACCAAACCTTAACCCTAATCCTAACTCTAAAACTAATCCTGACCCTGACACTGACCCTAACATTAATCCTAGCTCTAAACATCATCCTAACCTTAAATTAACCCTAACTAGAGACCTAGCCTTAACCCTAACCCTAAAAGTAGCCCTAATTGTAACCCTAGTTCATACATCAGTCATTTTCATAACACTAGCTTTAACCCTAACACAAATCCTACCCTTAATAACCCTAGCTTTAACCCTAATCTTAACCCTAACACTAGCCCTAAAGCTAACCCTAACCCTAGCCCTACTCTAGCTCTAACCCTTTCCCTTACCCTAAGCCAAACCCTAACCCAAATGCTAACCCTAGTCCTAACCCTAAAATTTAGCCTAACTTAAACTCTAAACATTTTACTAGTCCTAACCCTAGCCCTCATTCTAGTTCTAACTCTAACCCTGACTCTTATTTGACCCTAACCATAACCCTAGATCTAAACCTGACCCTAACCCTAAAGCAAACCCTAATACTAGACCTACTGGTAACCCTATATATATACCTATCCCTAATATTATACCTAGACAAAAAGCTATATAAATATAGCTATAAGTCTAGCCCTAGACTTAAAAAAAAACTAGCTCCAGCCCTAACAAAATCCCTTAACCTAAACCAAACACTTATCCTACCCCTAGACCTAACACTAGTCCTAATTCTGGCTCTATTTCTGACCCTAACCCTATCCTGAACACTGACCCTGACCCAAAAACTAAACCTAGCTCTAAACTTGACCTTATCCCAAAACCTAGTCCTAACAATAGACCTAGCCATAACCCTAACCCTAACCCTAAAACTAGCCGTAACCATAACCCTAGCTCTTACATTACCCATAGTCCTAACACTAGCACTCAACCTAACACAAAACCTAGCCTAATCCTAGGCCTAAACTTAGCCCTAAGCATAACCATAACCCTAACCCTATTCCTAACACTAATCCTTGCCTTAGACCTAACCCTAGCTCAAAGTCAAACCCTTACCCTAAACATAAAACTAGCCTTAACCTAACCCTAGCTCTAATTCTAACCTTAATCCTAGCCTGAACTTTAGCTCTAACCCTATCAATTACCCTAACCCTAAGCCTAGCCTTAATTATAACACTATCCCCAACACTAAACCTAACTCTCAACAAAAATGTAAACCTAGACCTAACCCATATCCTAACCCTAACCCTAACCCTAAATCTAACATTATCCATTACCCTAAACCTAATGCTACACCTAATGAAACTCTAGCCATAACCTGAACCCTAAACCAAACCGTAACCATAAACATAACCCTAGACCTAAACTTAAACCTATCCCTTACCCAAGCCCTAACCCTATCTCAAACACTAACCCTTACCCTAACCTAACCATAACTGTAGCCCTAAACCTAACACTTACCCTAAACCAAACCCTAGCCCTATCCATAAACCTAATCCTAAACCTAGACTTAATCCAAACCATAACTTAGCCCTAACTCTAGCTCTAAATCTATCCATTACACTAAACATAACGTTAAACCTAATGCTGACCCTAACCCTATCGCTAAACCTAACCCACTCATTACCCTTAACTGAAACTTAAAATTAACCCTATCCATTACCTAACCCAAAGCCTAACCCTAACACTAATTCAAGCCCTGAACCTAAACTTTAACCTAAACCAAACACTAACCCTGACCCTAACCATAATAATACCCCCCAGCTCTAAACCTCACCCTTACCGTAAAAGTAACCCTTACACTAGACCTACCATAAGCTAACCCTAAAACTATCCCTAACCATAACCCTAGACCAGACATTAGCCCTAGCGCTATCCCTAGCCCTAACACTAACAGAAATCCTAGCCCTAAATCTAGACTTAATCCTAACACAAACATTAATCCTAGCCCTAATCTTAATTCTAAACCTCACCCTAGCCCTAAAGCTAGCTATACCCCACCCATTTCTCTAAAATTAACCCTCACCCCAATGCTAAACCTAGCCCTAGCCATACCCCTAGGCCTAAACCTAACACTAACGCTAGCCCTAATCCTAGCCTTAATTTAGCTGTAACCATGACCCTAACACTAAGCCTAGTCCTACGTCTAACTCTAAGTCTCGCCCTAGTTGTATCCCTAGTTCTAACCCTATCCCTTATCATAAACCTAGCCCTAGCCCTAACCCTAGCCCTAGATCTAAACCTAACTCTAAATATAACCCTAAACCTAACCCTAAACTTCACCCTAACACTAGCCCTAAACCTAACACTAATCCAAAATCCAGCCCTAACACTAGCCCTAGCCATAAAACAAAACCTAGCCATAGCCCGAACCCTAACCCTTAACTTAAACCAAACCCTAAAACTACACCTAGACCTAACTTAAGCCCTAATTTGAGTCCTAACCCTACCCCTAAAACTAACCCTGACCCTGACTCTGACCCTAACACTAAAGCTAGTTCTAAACATCACCCTAACACTAAACGTATGATTTGCATGCTTCAGCATAGGCCTATAGTCACAGGGAACAAAGCAGAGTGTGCCCACAGAGAACTGATGGAGTGTGTGAAGTTTCAAGCAGCTAACACCAACTCTGTTTGTTATCCAGCTCCATTTCCAACTACCCATATAAGTCAAGATAAAGTGAAACCTTAAAACACAAACTGTTCCTGACAACAAACCTTGAACAGAGAAGGCCCAAACCTGAGGAACATAGTAAGGCTAGGTAAAAAATGAATCCTGCCTGGTATCAAAGAAATTTGAACAAAACTAACTCTAACCCTTACACGGTTTCTAACCCTTGCCCTAAACCTAACTCTAACCCTAAGATGTTTAGAGAACTTTTGATCATAGAAGTCCCAAATTTGGGGTGCCTAGTAGGGCAAGATAACAGATGAATCCTGCCCAGTATTAATAATAATCTGACAAAATAATTGGGGGAGGTGTTTCAGTACATTGCCTATTTCCCCTGTTTTTTTCCTAAAGTTCTCTTGGATAATGTTCTTTTGCATCCCATAGCTTTGGAAAACCTTCACTAAGAAGAAACCAGAGAGTGCCCTCATAGAACTGATTGAGTGTGTGAAATTTCAAGCAGCTAGCACCAACCCTGTTTGATTACCAGCTCCATTTTCATTTACCCATATAGGACAACTTGAAGTGAAACTTTAAAATGCAAACTGTTCCTGACAGTGAACAATTGAAATTAGAAGGCCCAAAACTGGGGAACATAATAAGGCTAGCTAAAGAGAAATCCTGTGCAGTATCAAAGAAATTTGAACAAAAATAACTCTAACCCTAACATTGGTTCTAACTCTAGTCCTAACTCTAAGACTAACCCTAAACCTATTCTGTTTATAGAGCTTTGATCATACAAGTTCCAAACTTGGGGAACCCAGTGCAACAAGCTAGCAGATGAATCCTGTACAGTATCAAACAAATCTGACCAAATAATTGAGGGAGATAGTTCAGGACATTCATATTTCCCTGATTTCTCCTAAAGTGCTCTTGAATAAAGTGGTTTTTGTATGTTTGTGCTAAGGGCTACATTTACAGGGAAGAAACCACAGAGTGCCCACAGAGTACAGATTGAGTGTGTGAAGTTTCAAGCAGCTAGCACCAACCCTATTTGATTTCCAGCTCCATTTCCATTTACCTGTATAGGTTCAAATGAAGAGAAAACTTAAAACGCAAACTGTTTCTGACATTGAACCTTGAACCAAGAAGGCCCCAAACTGGTAAATATAGTAAGGCTAGTTAAAAGATGAATTCTACCCAGTATCGATGATATTAGACCAAAACTAATTCTAACCCTAACACTCACTCTAACTCTTGCCCAAACCCTAACCCTAATACTAACCCTAACCTGTTTAGAGAACTTTTCATCATAGAAGTTCCAAACTTGTGGAGATTAGTGAAGCAAGCTAACAAATGAATCCTGTGCAGTATCAAAGAAATCTGACCAAATGATTCAAGGAGGTAGTTCAGTACATGTATATTTTCCTGTTGTCTCCTAAAGTGCAGTTGGATGAAGTTGTTTTTGCATGCTTCAGCTTTGGGATAATTTTACAAGGAAGAAATCAGAGAGTAACTACAGAGAATTGATGGAGTATGTGAAGTTTCAAACAGCTAGCACCAACGCTGTTTGATTTCGAGCTCCATTTCCATTTACCCATAGAGGTCAAAATGAAGTGAACCCTTAAACTATACACTGTTCCTGACAGTGAACAATTGAATTGAGAAGGTCCAAACATGGTGTACATAAGAAGGGTAAGGAAAAGATGAATACTGCCCACTATCAAAAAAATTTGAACAAATCTAACCTTATCTCTAATGCTAGATCTGACTCTATCCCTAACCCTAACTCTAAGCTCTTTAGAGAACCTATGATCATAGAAGTCCCAAATTGGGGATCATAGTGGGGAAAGCTAGCAGATGAATCCTGCACAGTATCAAAGAAATATGACCAAATAATTGGGGGAGGTATTTCAGTATATTCATGTTTCCCCGATTTTCTCCCAAAGTGCTCTCAGATAAACTTGCTTTGCATGCTTCAGCTTAAGGCTACATTTATAAGGAACAAACCAGAGAGTGCCCACAGAGAACTGATTGAGTGTGTGAAGTTTGAAGCAACTAGCACCAGCCCTGTTTGATTTCTAGCTCCAATTCCATTTACCCATATAGGTCAAAATGAAGTGAAACCTTAAAATAGAAACCATTGAACTGAACATAGTAATGGTAGTTAAAGATGAATTCTGCCAAGTATCAAAGAAATTTGAACAAAACTAACTCTAATCCTAACACTAGCTCTAACCATAGAGCTAACCCTAACCCTAACCCTAATCTGTATAGAGAACATTTGATCATAGAATTCCTAAACTTGGGGGAGCCTAGTAGGGCAAGCTAACAGATAAATCCTGCCCAGTATAAAAAATCTTACCAAATAATTGGGGGCGGTAGTTCAGTACATGCATATTTCCCTGTTTTCTCATAAAGTGCTCTTGGATAATGTCTTTTGCATGTCTCAGCTTTGGAAAACTTTCACTAGGAAGAAACCAGAGAGTGCCCACAGAGAACAGATTGTGTGAAATTTCAAGCAGCTAGCACTAACCCTGTTTGATTTTCAGCTCCATTTACATTCACACCTATAGGCAATAATGAAGTGAAAACTAAAAATTCCAATTGTACCTGAAAGTGAACCATTGAACCTTGAAGGCTCAAACTTGGATACATACTAAGGCTAGGTCAAGGACGAATCCTGTACAATATCAAAGTAATCCGACCAAAAAAATCTGAAGCTCTTTCAGTACAAGGGAAATCTGCTTGCTCCTAAAGTGCTCCGAGAAAAATCTGTTTCTTTCTACTTCAGCCTAAGGCTATTTCCACAGGAAACTAGCTTTAGGGTTCGTGTTAGGTTTGGGGTTAGGGTTAGTTTTAAGTTAAGGGTTTGGGATAGGGTTAGGGTTAGTGTTAGGGTTAGGGATAGATCAAGGGTTAGAATTAGTATTTGAGTTAGAGTAATAGTTAGGTTTAGTGTTAGTGTTAGTGTTAGTATTAGGTTTGGGTTAGGGTTAGGGTGTGGGTTAGGTTTAGGTTTAGGGTTAGGGTTATTGTTAGTGTTAGGATTAGGGTTAGGGTTAGTGTTAGGGTTAGGGTTTCTGTTAGGGTTAGGCTTAGTTTTAGCATAAGTTTTAGATTTGGGGTTAGGATTTGGGTGAGGGTTAGGCTTAGTGGTATGCTTAGGTTTAGGGTTCGTGTTAGGGTTAATTTTAGGGTTAGTGTTAGGGTTAGGATTAGGTTTAGGGTTGGTAACCATTAGAGTTAGGGTTATGTTAGGGTGAGGGTTATGGTTTGGGTTGGGGTTTGTGTTAGGATTAGGGTTAGGGTTAGTGTTACGGTTAGGATTAGGGAAGAGTTAGGGTTAGGGTTAGGTTTTGTGTTAGGGTTACGTATAAGGTTATGTATAGGGTTACTGTTACAGTTAGTGTTAGGGTTCAGTTTAGTGTTACAGATAGGTTTAGGTTATGATTATTGTTAGGGTTAAGATTAGCGTTAGGTTACAGTTAGGGTTAGGGTTAGAGTTAGTGTTAGGTTTAGGGTTAATGTTAAGGTTACTGTTAGGGATAGGTTTAGGGTTAGTGTTAGGATTGGGGTTAGGTTAGTGTTAGTGCTTGTTTTAGGATTCGGTTTAGGGTTAAGTAAGGGAGAGGTTAAAGGATAGATTAGGGTTGGGTTGTGAATTGGGGTAGAGTTTTTGTTAGGGTTAGAATTAGACTTAGTGTTAGTGCTAGGGATAGGGTTAGGGTGAGTTTTGGAGTTAAACTTATGGTTTGGTTTAGGGTTAGTGTTAGGGTTAGGGTTAGGGTTTGTGATAGGGTTGGGCTTAGTGGAATGGTTAGGGTTACTGTTTGTGTTAGGTTAGGGTTAGTATCAGGGTGATTGTTAGGTTTAAGTTTAGGGTGAGGATTAGGTAACAGTGAACATTAGGGTTAGGTTTATGTTTAGGGTGAGGTTTAAGTTTAGGATTAGTGTTAGGGTTAGGGTTTGGTAGAGTGTTAGGTTTAGGATTAGGTTTAGGATTAGTGGTAGGTTTGGGTTTAGGTTTAGGATTAGTGTTAGGTTAAATTTAGGGTTATGTTTATGGTTAGTGTTATGGTTAGTGTTAGGGTGTGGGTTACGGTTAGTGGTAGGTTGGTGTTGGATTATATATATGGTTAGGGTTAGTGTTAGGTTTAGTGTTACAGTTAAGTTTAGGGTTGGGTTAGGGTTGGGTTTATTGGTAGGGTTAAGGTTAGAGTTTGCATTAGGGTTATGTTTAGGTTTAGGGTTAGTTTTAGTGTTAATGATAGGGTTAGTGATAGTGTAAGGTTTAGGGTTAGCTGTTAAGGTTAGTAATAGGTTTAGGATTAGGATTAATGTTGGAGTTAGGTTAGGTTTACTGTTAGTGTTCTGCTTAAGTTTGGAATTAGGTTTTGGTTTAGAGTTAGGGTTAAGTTTAGGGTTAGATTTAGTGTTATTAAGAGTTAGAGTTAGGGTTAGGTTTCTTGTTAGGGTTAGGGTTAGTTTTCAATTTAGTGTTAGGGTAGTGTTAGGTTTAGGGTTAGGGTTTGTGTTAGGGTTAGGGTGTGTGTTAGGGTTAGGGCTAGGGTTACTGTTAGGGTTAGTGTTCATTTTTGTTAGTTAGGTTAATGTTAGTGTTAGTGTTAGGGTTAGGATTAGGGTTAGGATTAGTGTTAGGTTTAGTTAGGTTTTGTGTTAGGTTTACAGATAGGGTTATGTTTAGGGTGATGTTTACGGTTAGTGTTAGGGTTTAGCTTAGCGTTAGGGTTAGGGTTTAGGTTAGGGTTAGTGTTAGGTTTGGGGTTAGGGTTAGTTTAGAGTTAGTGTTAGGTTTAGGGTACATGTTATTGTTAGGGTTAGGGTTAGTGTAAGTTTTAGGTTTAGGGTTAGGGTAAGTTTTAATGTTAGTTTTATGGTTAGTTTTAGTTTTAGAGTTAGGGTTAGGGTTAGGATTTGAGTTAGGTTTAGGTTAGGGTTAGGGTTAAGTTAAGTGTTAGTGTTAATGTTAGGGTTATGGTTAGAGTTAGTGTTGGGCAGGTTAGGGTTATGGTTATTGTCAGGGTTAGTAATCAGTATAGTGTTATTGTTAGAGTGAGGGTTAGTGTTAGGGTTTCCATTAAGGTTCGGGTTAGTGTTTGTGTTAGGGTTAGGGTTAGGGTTATGTAAGTGTGAGGGTTAGTTTTCGATAAGGGTCAGGGTTATTGTTTCTGGTTAGGGTTTTTGTTAGGATTAGGTTTAGGGTTAGGGTTAGAGTTAGTGTTAGGATTAGGTTTAGGGTTAGGTTTATATTAGGGTTAAGATTAGGGTTCTGTTTAGTGTTAGTGTTAATGTTAGCATTAGTGTTAGGGTTAGGGTTCAGGTTAGGGTTTGTGTTAGGGTTACATTTTGGGTTAGAGTTAGGTTTCATTTTAAGGTTAGTTTAGGGTTATAGTTAGTTTTAGGTTTAGGGTTAGGGTTAGGGTTAGTGTTACGGTTAGTGTTAGGTTTTGTGTTAGGATTAATGTTTGGGTTACGGTTAGTATTACGTTTAGTGGTAGTGTCAGGGATAGGGTTATGGTTTTGATGAGGTTTAGAGTTAGTATTAGCATTCAGGTTAGGGTTAGATTTAGGGTTAGGGTTAGAGTTAGGGTTAGTACTAGTGTTAAGTTTAGTTATAGGTTTAGGGTTAGTATTAGTGTTAGGGTTAGGGTTTTGGTTAGGCTTAGGCTTACTGGTATATTTAGGGTTAGGGTTTGTTTTAGGTTAGGGTTAGGATTAGTGTTAGGGTTCGTGTTTGGGTCAGTATTATGGTTAATATTAGGTAAGGAGTAGGGTTAGGTTGGTATTAGAGTTATGAATTGGTTATTGTTTGTGTTAGGGTTAAGGTTAGGGTTAAGGTTTGATTTAAGGTTAGGTTTATGATTAGGGTTAGGGTTAGTGTTAGGATTAGGGTTATAGTTAGGGTTATTGTAATGCTAAGGTATATGTTTAGGGTTAGTGTTATGGTTAGTGTTAGATTAAAGTTAGGATAAAGTTTAGGGTTAGTATTAGGGTTAGAGTTACTTTTAGGATTAATGTTAAGATTCATGTTAGGGTTAGGTTTAGAGTTAGGGTTAGGGTTAGGTATTGGGTAAGTGTTATGTTTAGGGTTAGAGTTACAGTTAGTGTTAGTGTTAAGGTTAAGTTTAAGGGTTCGGTTTAGTTTTAAAGTTAGGTTTAGTTTTAGGGTTAGTGTTAGAGTTCAGTAAGTGTTAAAGTTAGTATTTGGGTTTGGGTTAGTGGTTACGGCTGGATAAGGGTGATGGTCAGGCTTAGATTAGCGTCAGGGATATGATTTGGGTTAGGGTTTTTATTAAGGTTACAGATAAAGTTAGTGTTATTTTTAGTGTTAGTTTTAGGGTTAGTGTTAATGTTAAGGTTAGGTTTAGGGATAGTCTTAGAGTTAGGGTAAATATTCGGTTGAGGGTTGGGCTTAGTGGAATTATTAGGTTTAGGGTTCGTGTTAGTGTTATGATTAGGGTTAGATTTAGGTAAGGGTTAGTATTATGGTTAGGTTAGGGTTAGGGTTAGGGTTTGGGTGAGGGATTAATTGGATTAGGTTTAAGGTTAGGGTTAGTGTTAGGGTTAGTGTTAGGGTGAGGGTTAGGGTTAGGGTTCATGTTAGATTTATTGTTAGATTTAGGGTTAGAGATCATGATAGGGATAGGTTTAGGGTTAGTGTAAGGTTTAGGTTTAAGTATAAGTTTACTGGTAGGGCTAGTTTCGGGTTTTGGTTTCGGTTTAGGGTCAGGTTTAGACCTATAATTATTTGTTACGGTCAGAATAAGGGTGAAGGTTAGGGTGAGGTTTTGGATTAGGGTTAAATGTAGAATGAGGGCTAGTGTTAGGATTAGTAATAGGGTTATTGTTTGGGTTTGGCTAAGGATTAGAATTAGGACTAGAGTTAGCATTACGTATAGCGTTTGGCTTAGGGTAATGGATAGGATTAGAGCTAGGTTTAGGGCTAGGATTAGGGTTAGGGTTAGGGCTAGTTTTAGGTTTAGGGTTAGTGTTAAATCTAGTGTTAGGGCTTAGATTAGGGCTATTTTTGTGTTAGAGTTAGGGCTAGGGTTTTGCTAAGACCAATGTAAGAACTAGGGTTATGATTAGTGTTAGTTTTAGGGTTAGGGTTTCGGCTAGGTCTAGTAATAGCATTAGTTTTAGGGTTAGGGTCATATTTAGAGCTGGGTTTGTGTTTGGATATGAGTCAGGGTGAAGGTTAGTTTTAGGCCTAGAACTCGAGTAGAGCTCAGGTTATGGCTAGTTATGGGTTAGGGTTTGGTTTAGGTTAAGGTTTCGGGTGAGAGCAATGGCTCGGTTCGTTTTTTTTTTTTTTTTTTTTTTTTTTTTTTTTTTTTTTTTTTTTTTTGGGGGGGGGCTAGGACTTGGATTAGGGCTAGTTTTGGGATTAATAATAGTGTTAGAGATAGTGATAGAATGAGGTTAGGCTTAAGATTAGGATTATATTTAGAGTTAATGTTAGATCTAGGGTTAGTGTTATGGCTAGGGTTACGGTTACGGTTAGGTCTATTGTGAGGGTTAGGGTAACAAATAGGGATATAAATTGAAACAGGGCTAGGGTATGAGTTAAGTTAGTTTTAGGGCTAGGGTTAGGGGTAGGATTAAGTTTAGGGTTCAAAGAGGGCTAGTATTAGTACTATGAAAAGTTTTAGGGTTAGGTCTATGGTTAAGGCTAAGGTTAGGGTTAGTTTTAGGGGAAAGGATGGGGTTATATAGCTAGGTTCAGTGCTAGGGCGAGGGCTATAATTAGGCCTAGGGCTAGGGTGAGGGTTCGGGTTAGGATTAAGTCTAGGTTTAGGGATAGGATGAGGGCTAGGTTTTGTGTTAGGGTTAGAGCTAGGTTTTAGGCTAGGGCAAGTGACAGGTCTAGGGTTATGGTTAGGGATAGTGTTAGGGATAGATTTATGGCTAGGTATAGTGTAAGGGTAGGGGTCAGGTAAAGAGCTAGGTTATTATTAGGGTCAGTGTCTGGGTTATGGTTTGGTTTGAGTTAAGTTTTAAGTTTAGGGCTCAAATATGCATTAGGATTAGGGTTAGGGTTAGAGTAATGGATAGAGTTAGGTTTACAGTTAAGGTTAGGTTTAGAGTAAAGTATAGGGTTAGTGTTAGGGATAGGGTTAGGGTTAGGCCTAGGGTTAGCATTGGCTTTAGGTTTATGTTCAGAGTAATGGTTAGGTTTAGTGCTAGTGTTAGGGCTTAGGTTAAGGTTAGGATTAGGGCTAAAGTTTGGTTTACTCGTAGGGTTAGTGTTAGGGTTAGGTTTAGGTAAGTGTTAGGGTTTGAGCCAGGGTTAGGGCTAGGGCAAGTGTTAGGATTAGAATCAGGGCTATGGTTAGGGTTAGGGTTAGGGATAGGGTTATGATTAGGGTTAGTGTTAGGGCTAGGGTTAGCATTAGGGTTAGGGCTATGTTTAACGCAATGGATAAATTTAGAGCCAGGACTGGGCTATGGTTACTGTTAGGATTAGGGATAGGGCTAGGATTAGGGTTAGAGCTGGGGTTATATTTAGGGTAAGGGTTAGAGTATGAGCTAGGGTTAGGGCTAGGGCAAGCATTAGGTTTAGGGTTTGGGCTGGGATTAGGGTTAGGGTTATTCTTAGTTCTAGGTTTAGGTCTTGAATTAGACTAGGTTTTTTGTGAGGTTTATGGCTAGTGTTAGGGCTATGGGTAATGTAAGAGCTAGGGTTATGGTTATGGCTAGTTTTTTGGGGATTAGGGTTATAGATATGTCTAGTGTTTGGTTTATGTTTTCGGTTAGGATAAGGTTTAGAGATAGGGTTTGTGTTAGGGTAAGGATTAGTGTTCTGTTTTGCATTGGTTTTATGGTTAGGGCCAGAATTAGAACTAGGGTTAGTTCTAAGGGTAATTTAGTCTTTGCATTAGGTTAATGGTTATTTTAGGGCTAGGGCTAGGTTTTTGTTTAGGGCTAGGGCTAGAGTTATAGCTATATTTAGGATTAAGTTTAGGTCTAGTGCTAGTGTGATGGTTAAGTTTAAGTATAGGTTTACTGGTATGGTTAGTGTTAGGGTTCGGTTTAGTGTTCAGGTCAGGCTTTGACCTAGGGTTAGTGTTAGGGTAAGAATAAGGGTAAGGATTAGGCTTAGGCTTTGGGTTAGGGTTAGAGATAGAAAGAGGGCTAGGGTTAGGACAAGTAATAGAGTTAGGGTTTGGGGTAAACTAAGGATTAGGGTTAGAACTAGGGTAGCATTCGGGTGAGAGTTTGGCTTAGGGTAAGGATTAGGTTTAGAGCTATGGTTTGGGTTAGTGTTAGTGTTAGGGTTAGGATTAGGGTTAAAGCTAGGGTTCAGGCTCAGTTTAGGGCTAGGTTTTGTGTTTTGGTTAGGGCTATGGCTAATGTAAGAACTAGCTTTATATTTAGGGATAGTTTTAGTGTTAGGGTTAGGGCTAGGTCTAGTGTTTGGGTTAAGTTTAGGGTTAGGGTGATGTTTAGAGGTATTTTTAGGGTCAGAGTCAGGGTCAGTATTAGTTGTAGGGTTATGGTTATTACTAAGTGTAGCATTAGGATTTGGTTTAGGTTAAGGGTTAGGATTAGGGCTATAGCTCAGTTTTGTCTGTGGGCTATGGGTAGGGTTAGGGCTAGATTTAAAATTAGAATTAATGTTAGGGCTAGTGTTAGGGTGAGGTTTAGGTTTAGAATTAGGGTTAGATTTAGAGTTAGGGTTAGTTCTAGGTTTAGGACTAGGCCTAGGGTTAGGACTAAGGTTAGGGCTAGTGTTAGGGTCAGGCAATAGATAAGGTTGGTACTAGAAATATGTCTAGGGATAGAGTTAGGGTTAGTCTTAGGGCTAGGCTTAAAGTTAGAGTTACAGTTAGTAATAAATTAGGGCTAGGATTAGAGCTATGGTTAATGTTAGGATTAGGCCTAGTGTTAGGGCTAGTGTCAGTGTTAGTGTCAGTATTAGGGTTAGTTAGGGTTAGGGGAAGTGATGTGTTTATACCTAGGTTCAGAACTAGGGCGAGGGTTGAAATTAGGGTTTGGGCTAGGGATAGGGTTCAAGTTAGGATTAAGGCTAGTTTTATGGCTAGGCTTAAGGCTCAGGTTTGTGTTAGGTTTAAGGCAAGAATTAGGTAGAGTGAAATGTCAGGTCTAGAGTTACAGTTAGGGATACTGTTAGGGTTAGTATTATGGCTAGGTCTAGTGCAAGGCTTATGTTTAGGGTAAGGGTCAGGTTTAGAGCTAGGTGTGTTATTAGAATCAGTGTCTTGTTCAGAGTTTGGGTTAGGTTTTGGTTTAGTTTTAGAGCTCGAATTAGCATTAGGGTTAGGGTTAGGGTTAGGGTTAGAGTAATGGATAGGGATAGGTTTAGTGTTCAGGTTAGGTTTAGGTAAGGATAAGGTTAGTGTTAGTGATAGATTTATGGTTAGGCCTAAATGGATAGGGTTAGATTTAGGTTTAGGATTAGGGTTAGTGTTAGGTTTAGTGTAACTGTTAGGTTTTGAGCTAGGATTAGGACTACAGAAAGGGTTAGGTTTACACTTAGGTCTAGGGTTAGGTTTACAATTAGGGTTAGAGTACGTTTAGGGTTAGGACTAGGGTTAAGATTAGAGTTAAGGTTAGAGTAGGTTTAGGGTTAGGGCTAGTGTTATCATGATGTTTATAGTTAGGTTTAGGGTAATGGGTGGGTTTAGAGCTACGTTTAGAGCTACGTTTGTGTTAGGCTTATGTTTAGAATAATCGATAGGTTCAGGGCTAGGGTTATGGTTAGGATTAGGGCTCGGGTTAGGGTTAGGGTTAGGCCTAGGGTTAGTGTTAGGGTTAGGGTTAGGGTAAGTATTAGAGTTTGAGCTATGTTTAGGGCTAGGGTGATGGTTAGGGTCGTGTCAGGTCTAGGTTTAGGATTAGGGTTAAGTTTAGTGCTAGAGTTAGCATTAGGGTTTGGGTTATGTTTAGGGTAATGGATAGGGTTAGAGCTAGAGTTAGGGCTAGCATTATGGTTAGGATTAAGTCTAGGGTTAGGTTTAGGGTTAGGGCCAGTTTTAGGGTTAGTGTTTGATTTAGGGTAATGGTTAGGGCTAATGTTAGGTTTAGGGTTATAACGAGATGTAGGGCTCAGTTTAGGGCTAGTTTTTGGGTTGGTTAGGGCTATGATTAAGGCTATGGCTAATGTAAGAACTAGAGGTATGATGAGGGCTACTATTAGGGTTATGGTTAGGGCTAGTCCTAGTTTTAGGGTTAGGTATACTTTTAGGGTGATGGTAGAGCTAGGGTTAGTGTAATGTCAGAGTCAGGCTCAAGGTTAGTTTTAGGATTAGGTTAGGACTAAAATTAGGGCTAAGGTTAGGGCTAGGTGTTGTTGAGAGCCACAGCTGAGTCAGAATGGCCCCTGGCATTTTGCCAATAGTATTGATTGACAGGCAAGGCATTACTATCTGCCTCCGCGGCTACTTTGCAGTTCTCACGCTACTTTGGAGTTCTCGTGGGGATTCCCGGGGATTCCTGGAGAGTTCCCATTGGTTGGGGAAGTGCAGGAGGAGGGATTTTCTGGAGGATATTTCCGGCTGGTGGTTCCTGGACTAGCTGCGTGGCATTCGGGAGGAGTGCCCGGGAGCGTGTGTGAAGTGTTTTGGTGGAGTTCAAAAATGAAGTTTGTTCCTGCTTCAGTGGCTCGTGATTTGTGCCCAGCCAGACTGCGGCAAGGTGTAGGGTTAGGTTTTTGTTCAGGTTAAGGTTTAGGGTTAGGGCTATGGCTCGGTTTTGTTTTAGGTCTTGAACTAGATTAGGGCTAGTTTTAGGATTAGTGTTAGTGTTAGGACTAGTGTTAGTGTGAGGTTTAGGCTTAGGGTTAGTGTTGAACTTAGAGTTATGGTTAGTTCTAGGGTTAGGGCTAGGGCTAGTGTTAGGACTAAGGTTATGGCAAGTGTTAGGGTTATGGTAAGGGATAGGGTTAGATCTAGGAATAGGGCTAGGGTGAGAGTCAGAGTTAGTCTTAGTGCTAGTGATAGAGTTAGGGTTAAATTAGGGCTAGGATCAGGTCTAAGATTAGTGTAAGGGCTAAGTCTAGAGTTAGAGTTAGGGTTAGATTTGGGGGAAGGGATGGGGTTATAGCAAGTTTCAGAAATAGGGATAGGGATAAATTTAGGGATAGGGCTAGAGTTAGGGTTCAAGTTAGGATCAAGACTAGGTTTATGTCTAGGATGAGGGCTAGCGTTTGTGTTAGGGTTATGGCGAGAATTAGGGCTAGGACTAATATCAGGTCTAGGGTTATGGTTAAGGATAGTTTTGGGGTAAGATTTATGGCTAGGTCTAGTGTCAGGTTAGGTTTAGGGTGAGGTTCAAGTTGAGAGCTAGGGGTATTATAATAGTCAGAGTCAACTTTTGGGTTTGGATTAGGTTGAGGTTTAGGGTTATGGCTCACATTAGCATTAGGTTTGAGTTAGGGTTAGGGTAATGGATAAGGTTAGGTTTAGGCTTCAGGTTAGGTTTAGGGCTCAGGTTAGATTTACGGTAAGGGATAGGGTTAGGGTTAGGCCTAGGGTTAGCATTATGTTTATGTTTATCATTAGGGCAATGGATAGGGTTAGAGCTAGTGTTAGGGCTAGGGTTATGTTTAGGATTAGGGCTAGAGTTAGGGTTAGGGCTAGGTTTAGGTTATGGGTTAGGGTTTGAGCTAGGGTTAGTGCTAAGGATAGGGTTAGGATTAGGATTAGGTGTAGGGTTAGGATTAGAATTATCATTAGGGTTAATGTAATGGACAGGTTTAGATGTCAGGTTAGGGTTAGGGTTAGGTTTAGGTTTAGGACTACGGTTAGTTTCAAGTTTAGCACAATTGTTATAATTTGAGCTAGGGTTAGGACTACGGCAAGGGTTAGGTTTATGGTTAGGTCTAGGATTAGGTTTACAGTTAGGGTTAGAGTAGGTTTAGGGTTAGGGCTAACGTTATCATGACATTTATGGTTTTGGTTAGGGTAATGGGTGGGGTTAGAGCTAAAGTTAATTCTAGGTTTAAGTTTAGGATTAGGGCTGGGGTTGGGGTTAGGGTTAAGCTTAGGGTTAAGCTTATCATTTTCATACATTTAGGTTAAGGGTATGGGTCAGGGATTGAGTAAATGTTAGGACTAGACTGAGTCTTCAGATTAGAATCAGGGCTAGGGATAGAGTTAGGGTTAGGGTTAAGGTTAGGTCTAGGTTTAACATTAGGTTTAGGGTTATGGTTAGGATAATGGATAGAGTTAGAACTAGGAATTGGGCTATGGTTACAGTTAGGATTAGGGCTAGGATTGAGGTTAGGTTTTGGGCTAGGGTTATGTTTAGTATAATGGCTCGGTTTTGAGCTAGTGTTAGTGCTAGGGCTAGGTCGAGGATTAGGTTCAACCTAAGGTCTAGGGACAGGATTATGGTAGGTTTAGGGTTAGGGTTAAGGTTAGGGCTAGGCTTATTGTTAGGGTTAGGATAAGGGGAGGTTAATGGATATGTTTAGATGTAGCTTTAGGTTTAGGTTTAGGGTTAGATTTATTTTTAGGGTTAATGTTAAGGCTAGAGTTATGTTTAGGTTTATGGTACTGGTTAGGTTTTGAGCTAGGGTTAGGGCTATGGCGAGTGTTAGTTTTAGGGTTTGGTCTATTGTTAGTTTTCTGGTTACGATTAGGGTTATGGTTAGGGTTAAGGCTAGGGTTATCAATACAGTTAGGTGTAGGGTTAGGTAAGGTGTAAGTTTAGAGCTAGGTTTAGGGATAAGTTCAAGTTTAGGGTTAGTGCTAGGGTTAGGGTTTAGAGTAAGGTATAGGTTTAAGTTTATATTTATGGTAAGGGTTAGGCTTTGAGTAAGGTTTAAGACTAAGTCTGGGGTTAGGTTCAGGGTTAGGGTTAGGGCTATGGTTAGGTTTGGGTTATGCTTAGGGCTAGATTTAGGCCTAAAATTTGCTCTAGGTTTTGTGTTAGGTTAAGGCATAGAGTTAAGGCTATGGGTAATGTAGGATCTAGGATTGTGATTAGGGCTAGTTGTAGGATTAGGGTTATGGCTATGTCTAGTGTTAGGTTTAGGTTTTCGGTTAGGGTCAGGTTTATAGATAGGTTAAGTGTTAAAGGCAGGGTCAGTGTAAACTTTAGAGTTAGAGTTAAGGTTAAAGCCAGAATTGGAACTAGGTTTATGTCTAGGGGTAGGGTTAGTCTTTGTGTTAAGTTAAGGGTTATTATTAGGGCTAAGGCTGGGTTTTTGTTTAGGTCTACAACTAGAGTTAAAGCTAGATTAAGGATTAGGTTTAGGTCTAGGGCTAGGGTCAGGTTTAGGTATAAGGTTACTGGTAGGGCTAGTGTTATGGTTTGGACTAGCATTAGGGTCAGGTTTAGACCTAGGTTAGTGTTATGGTCAGTATAAAGGTCAGGCTTAGGGTTAAGGTTTGGGATAGGGTTAGAGCTAGAATGAGGGCTAGGGTTAGGACTATTAATTGGTGAGAGTTTTGATTAGCCTGAGGATTAGGGATAGGTCTAGGGTTACCATTAGGGTTAGGCTTTTGCTTAGGGTTAGAGATAGGGTTAGAGCTAGTGTTAGGGGTAGGGTTAGGGTTCAGGTTAGGGTTAAAGCTAGGTGTAGGGCTCGGATTAGGGATAGTTTTTGTGTTAGTGTAAGGGTAGGTTTAGGGCAACAAGTAATGTAAGAACCAGGGTTACAATTAGGGTTAGCTTATCGTTAGGGTTAGTGGTAGTTCTAGTGTTAGTGTTAGATTTAAGGTTAGGGTGACATTTAGTGCTAGAGTTATTTTTAGGATAGGAGTCAGGGTCAGGGTTAGTTTTAGGGTTTGAGTTAGGATTCGAATTAGGGCTAGGTTTACTGTTAGGTTTTGGTTTAAGGTTAGTGTTATGTTTAGAGCTAGGGTGAATGTTAGGATATGAGACAGGGTCAGGGTTAGTTTTAAGGTTAGGGTTAGGACTCCATTAGGGCTAGGATTAGTTCTTGTAGTAGTTTAGGGTTTGGTTTAAGTTAAGGTTTAGGGTTAGGTCTATTGCTCAGTTTTGTTGTAGTCCTAGGGTTAGGGTTAGGGCTAGATTTACAATAATTATTAGGGTTAGGGCTAGTGTTAGTGTTAGGCTTAGACTTATAGTTACGGTTACATTTATAGTTAGGTTAGATCTAGGATTAGGCTAGGATTAAGGATAGGGCAAGGGTTAGGGCCAGGGTTTGAGTTATGGTAAGGGATAGGTTTAGAACTAGGGATAGGGCTTGTGTGAGAGTTAGAGTATTGTGATAGGGCTAAAATTAGAGTTAGGGGTTTAATTAGGTTTAATTTAGGGCTAGGATTAGGGCTAGTATTAGTGTTCATGTTAGGCCTAGTGATAGGAATGGGGTTAGGTTTAAGTTTAGGATAAAGAATGGTGTTATAGCTAGGTTTAGATGTAGGTTGAGCTTTAGAGTTAGGGTTAGGGTTAGTGTTGGGGTAAGGGTTATGATTAAGGCTAGGTTTATGGCTAGGATGAGGGCTAGTGTTTGTATTAGATTCAGGGCTAGGATTAGTGCTAGGGCTAATATCAGGTCTAGGGTTGTGGTTCAAGATAGTTTTATGGTTAGGCTTATGGCTACGTCTAGTGTAAGGGTTAGGTTTAGCGTAAGGGTCAGGTTTAGAGCTCGGGGAATAATTAGGATTAAGATTTGGCTTAGGTAAGGATTTAGGTTTATGGCTGAAATTAGCATTAGGGTTAGGGTTAGGGGTATAGTTAGTGTTTCTTTTAAGGTTCAAGTTTTTTTTTTTAGTGTAATTGGTACAGTTAGCATTAGTGATAGGGCTAGGGTTAGGCTTAGGTTTAGCATTAGGGTAAGAATTATGGTTAGGGTAATTGATAGGGTTAGAGCTTAGGTTACAACTAGAGTTATGTTTAGGAATATGCCTTGAGTTATGGTTAGAGTTAGTGTTAGAACTAGGTTTAGGGTTAGGTTTAGGGTTATGTTTAGCATAAAGGTTAGGTTTTCAGCTAGGGTTAGGGCTAGGTTTTCGGTTAGGTATGGGGATAGGATTACAGTAGTTTTAGGGTTAGGGTTAGAGTTAGGTCTAGGGTTATCATTAAAGTTAGGGTTAGGGTTAGGGTAATGGATAGGGTTAGGTAAGGTTTAGATTTAGTTTAGAGTTAGAATTAGTGAGAGGGTTGGGATTAGAGGTATGGTTATGTTTAGGTTTATGGTTAGGTTTATGGTTTGATCTAGAGTTAGGGCTATGCTGAGTTTAATTTTAGGGTTATATTTATGGTTAGTTTTCCAATTAGGGTTAGAGTTAACGTTAGGGTCGGGCTAAGATTATCAATAAGTTAAGGTTTAGGTTTAGGGTTTTGGGTAGGTTTAGAGCTAGGTTTAGGGCTAGGTTAAGTTTAGTATATGGGCTAGGGTTGGGGTGAGACTTAGGGATAGGTTTAGTTTTATGTTTAGGGTAAGGGTTAGGCTTTGAGCTATCTTAGGACTAAGGTGATGGCTAGGATTATGTATAGGGCTAGTGTTATGGTTAGGGTTATGCTTAGGGCTATGTTTAGGCCTAAAATTGGCTCTTTGTTTAGAGTTAGGTTTATTCCTAATGTTAGGGCTATGGGTAATGTAAGATCTAGGGTTATGATTAGGGCTAGTTTTAGGGTTAGGTTTATGGCTTGGTCTAGAATTAGGTTTAGGTTTGGGTTAGTTTCAGGTTTAGAGTTAGGTTTAGTTTTAAAGCCAGGATCAGTGTTTGGGTTAGATTTAAAGTTAGGGTTTAAAGCCAGAATTAGGACTAGGTTTAGGTCTAGGGGTAGATTTAGTGTTTGGGTTAAGTACAGGTTTTTGTTAGGGCTAGGGCTAGGATTTTGTTTAGGTCTAGAGCTAGAGTTCAGGCTAGATTTAGGATTAGGTTTAAGTCTAGAGCTAGTGGTAGGGTTAGGTTTAGGTATAAGTTGAGAATTAGGGCTAGTGTTATGTTTTGGTTTAGGTTTAGGGTCATGTTTAGACCTAGGGTTTATGTTATGGTCAAAATAAGAGTCAGAGTTGGGGTTAGGGTTTGGGATATTGTTAGAGCTAGAATGAGATCTAGTGTTAGGACTATTAATAGGGTTAGGATTTGGTTAGCCTAAGGATTAGGTATAGGTCTAGGGTTACCATCAGGGTTAAGGTTTTGCTCAGGGTAAGGAATAGAGATAGGGCTAGGGTTAGGTTTATGATTAGGGTTAAAGCTAGGATTAGGTCTCAGATTAGGGCTAGTTTTTGTGTGAGGTTTAAGGCTAGGGTTAGGGCAATGGCTAATATAAGAACTAGGCTTAAAATTAGGGTTAGGTAGAGGGGTAGGTCAAGTGTTCTGGTTCGGTTTAAGGTTAGGGTGGTATTTATAGCTAGGGATAGTGTTAGGATATCAGTCAGGTCAGGGTTAGTTTAAGGTTTGGGTTAGGACTCGAATTAAGGTAGGGTTAGATCTAGGTGTAGTGCTCTTGTTTGGTTTAAGTTAAGGTTAGTGTTAGGCCTGTTGCTCAGGTTTTTTTTTTTTAGTGCTATGGTTAGAATTATGGCTAGTTTTATGATTAGCTTTAGGTTTAGGGCTAGGGTTATGGTAATATTTAGGATTAAGGCTAGATTTAAGGCTAGGATTAGGGCTAGGTTTTGTGTTAGGTTTAGGGCAAGAATTAGGCTAGGATTAATGTTAGTTCTAGGTTTATAGTTAGTGATATTTCTAGGGTTAGGTTTATGGCTAGGTGAAATTAAAATGTTATGTTTAGGGAAAGGGTAAGATTAAGAGCTGGGGTATTATTAGGGTCAGAGTCAGGCTTCAGGTTTGGGTTAGGTTAAGGTTTAGGTTTAAGGCTCAAATTAGCATTAAGATTAGAATAAGGGTTAGGGTAATAAATAGTGTTAAGTTTAGGGTTCAGGTTAGGTTTAAGGTAATGGATATGATTAGGGTTTGTGATAGGTTTAGAGTTATGCCTATGGTTAGCATTAGTGTCATGGTTATTGTTATGGTAATTTATAGGTTTAGTTGTAGTGTTAGGGCTAGGATAATGGTTAGGCTTAAGGCTAGAGTTAGGGTTAGGGTCAGGTTTAGGGCGAGGGTTTCACCTAGGATTAGGTTTAAGATACAGTTTAGGGTTTGAGCTAGGATTTTTGCTATGGCTAACGTTAATTTAGGCTTTGGTCCAGGGTTATGGTCATGGTTAGTGTTATGGTTAGGGCTAGGGTTATCATTAGGTTTAGGGTAATAGGTTTAGATATCAGGTTAAAGATAGTGTTAGGTTTACGTTAGTGTTAGGTTTAGGTTTAGGATTAGGGTTAGGGTTTGAGCGATATTAGATTTAGAGTTACAGTTTGGTTAGCTGTTAGTTCTAGGGTTAGGTTTATGTTTAGGGTTAGGATAGGTTTAGCTTTAGGTCTAGCATTATCATTAGTGTTAAGTTTACGGTTAGAGTAATGGGTAGGGTTCGAACTAAGGTTAGGGCTAGGGTTAAGATTAGGATAGGGCTAGGGTTAGGGTTAGGGTTAGGCTTGGGTTAGTGTTAGGGTTAGGTTAAGTGTAAGGTTTAGGGATTGAGCTAGGTTTAGGGCTCGGGCGAGGGTTAGGTTTACAGTCTGGGCTAGGGTAGGGTTAGGGTTAGATTTAGGGCTAGAGTTAGCATTATTTTTAGGGTTATGGTTAGTGAATGGATAGAGTTAGAGCTAGGGTTTAGGCTATGGTTACAGTTAGGATTAGGGATAGAGTTAGGGTGAGGTTTAGTGTTTGGGCTAGGTTTATGTTAAGGGTAAGGTTTAGGGTTTGAGCTAGGGTTAGGGCTAGAATGAGGGTTAGGGTTAGGTTAGGGCTAGGTTTAGGGTTAGGGTTATGCTTAGGGTTCAGTTTAGGGCTGTAAGTATGGCTAGGTTTTGTGTCAGGTTTATGTCTAGTGTTAGGTATAAGGGTAATGTAAGAGCTAGAGTTTTGGTTATGGCTAGATTTGGAGTTCATCTAGTGTTAGGGTTAGTTTTGGGGTTAGATTAAGGTTTAGAGTTAAGGTTTTTGTTAGGGTAAGTGTCAGGTTTCAGGTTAGGATTAGGTTTAGGGTTAGGTCCAGAATGAGGACTAGGATAAGGTCTAGGGGTAGAGTTAGTGTTTGGTTTAGGTTAAGGGTTATTGTTAGGGCTAAGGCTAGGGTTATGGCTATATGTAGGATTAGGTTTAGGTCTAGGGCTAGTGTTAGTGTTAGGTTTAGTGTTTGGGTTATTGGTATGGCTACTCTTAGGTTTCAGATAAGCGTTAGGGTCAGGTTTAAACCTAGGTTTAGAGTTAGGGTCAGAATAAGGATCAGCATTAGGTTTAGGGTTTGGGTTAATTTTAGAGCTAGAATGAAGGCTAGGTTTAGGACTAGTAATAGAGTTATAGTTTGGGGTATGCATAGAATTAGGGTTAGGATTAGGTTAGCAATAGGGTGAGGGATTGGCTAAGTGTAAGAAAAGGGTTAGAGCTATGATTAGGACAAGGGATAGGGCTAGGTTAAGGTCAGGCTTAGGGTTAGGGTTAAAGCTAGGATGAGGCCTTGGATTAGAGCTAGGTTTTATGTTAGGTTTAGTGATATGACTTATTTAAGAACTGGCATTATGATTAGGGCTAGTTTTAGGGTTAGGTTTAGGTTGAGGTCTAGTGTTTTTTTTTTTTTTTTTTTTTTTTTTTTTTTTTTTTTTTTTTTTTTAGGTTTAGGGATAGTGTAATGTGTCGAGCTAGGGTTAGTGTTAATGTCAGAGTCATGGTTAGTATTAGTTCTAGGGTTAGAGTTAGGGCTCAAATTAGGGCTAGGGTTAGGGCTATGTGTAGGATTAGTGTTTGGCTTAGGTTAAGGTTTAGGGTCAGTGCTATGGCTCCATTTTGCTTGAGAGCTAGGGCTAGGGCTAGGGCTAGTTTTCAAATTAGCATTATGGTTAGAGCTAGTGTAAGGGTGTGGTTTAGGCTTAGGGTTAGGGTTAGATTTAGAGTTAGGGTTAGATCTAGGTTTGGGGCTACAGTGAATGTTAGGGCTAGGTTTAGGGCTAGGATTTGAGTTATCATAAGGGATAGAGTTAGAACTAGGGATACAGATAGGACGAGAGTTAGAGTTAGTGTTAATGTTAGGGTTAGATTTAGGGTTAGAATTAGGGCTTAATTAGGGCCAGGATAAGAGCTAGGGTTAGTATTAAAGCTGAGCCTAGGTTTATGGCTACAGTTATGGTTATGGTTAGGTATGATGTTTTAGCTAGCTTTAGAACTAGGGAAAGTGTTAAAATTAGGGTTATGACTATGATTAGGGTTAGTTTTAGGAAGAAGGCTAAGATTAGGGCTAGGATTAGGCCTGAGTTGGCTTAGGGTTAGGGCTTCATTAGGACTAGGTCTAATTTCAGGTCCAGGGTTATGGTTAAAAATAGTTTTAGGGTTAAGATTATTAGGGTTAAGATTAGGTTTATGGATATGATGAGGTTTAGGGTTCAGGTTAGGTTTAGGGTAATGGATAGGTTTAGGGTTAGGAAAAGGTTTAGGGTTATCCTAGGGTTGGCATTAGGGTTAAGATTAGGAATAGGGTAATGGATAGGGTTACAGCTAGGGTTAGGGCTAGGTTTATGGTTAGGATCAAGGCTAAGGTTCGGGTTAGGTTTTGGGTTATGTCAAGGGTTAGGGTTAGGGTTAGGTTTAGGATAAGGGTTAGGGCTAGAGTTAGGGTTATGCTTAGGATTAAAGGTAGTGTTAGGCTCCAATTAAGGATCAGTTTTGGGTTAGGTTAGGGCTAGTTTTAGGGCTACAACCAATGTAAGATCTAGGGTTACAATTAGAACTAGTTTTAGGGTTAGGGTTAGGGCTAGGTCTGGTGTTAGGTTTAGGTTTAGGTTTTGAGTGATGTTTAGATCTAGGGTTAGTGTTATGGTCATAGTCAGGGTCAGGGTTTGTTTCAGGGTGAGGGATAGGACTCAAATTATAGCTAGGATTAGAGCTAGGTGTAGGCTTAGTGTTTGGTTTATGTTAAAGGTTAGGGTTAGGGATATGGCTTGCTTGTTTTGTAGGGTTAGGGCTAGGGTAGAGCTAGTTTTAGGATTAGCATTAGTGTTACAGCTTGTGTTAGTGAGAGGTTTAGCTTAGGGTTATTGTTAGATTTGAATTAGGGTTAGATATAGGATCAGGGCTAGAGCTAGGGTTAGGGCTAATGTAAAGGCAAGTTATAGGATTATGGTAAGGGACAGGGTTAGAACTAGAAATAGGACTAATGCGAGAGTTAGAGTTAGTCTTTGGGTAAGGGATAGGTTAGGTTTAGGGCTAAATTAGGGCTAGGATTAGGTCTAGCATTTGTATTAGGGTTAGGCTTAGTTTTAGGCTTAGGTTTAGGTTTAGGGATAGGGTTAGGTTTCGGGGAAGGGATGGGGTTAGAGCTAGTTTTAGGGCTAGGTAGAAGGTTAGAATTCGGTTAGGGCTAGGGTTATGGTTTGGTTTAGTAATAAGGCTAGGTTTAGGACTAGGATGAGGGCAAGGGTTTGTTTTAGGGTTATGGCAAGAATTAGGGCTAGGACTAGCGTCAGGTGTAGGCTTACATTAGGGATAGATTGAGGGTTAGTTTTATGGCTAGGTCTAGTGTAATGGTTCGGTTTAGGGTAAGGGTCAGGTTTACAGCTAAGGGTATTATTAGGGTTAGAATTAGGTTTTGAGTTTGGTTTAGGTTAGGGTTAAGGTCTAGAGCTTGAATTAGCATTAAGGTTTGGTTAGGGTAATGATAGGTTTAGGTTTAGGGTTCATGTTAGGTGTAGGGTAATTGATAGGGTTAGAGTTAGCAAAAGTGTTAGGGTTAGGCCTAGGGTTAGCCTTAGGGTTATGGTTGTGCTTAGGATAAAGGATAGGGTTAGGGCTAGGGTTATGGTTTGTATTAGGGCTAGAGTTAGGGTTAGGTCTAGGGTTAGGGTTAGGTTTAGGTTTAGGATATGGTTTAAAGTTTGAGCTAGGGTTAGCACTAGGGCAATGGTTAGGTTTAGGGTTAGGTCTAGGTTATAGTTAAAGTTAGGGTCACGGTTAGTGTTAAGGATAGGGCTAGGGTTATCATTAGGTTTAGTTTATTGGATAGGGTTTGATTTTGTGTTATGGTTAGGGTTAGGGTTAGCTTTTGGCTTAAGTTTAGGATTAGGGATAGGTTTAGGGTTAGGTTTAGGGTAATGTTTAGGGTTTGAGCAAGGCTTAACTCTATGGCAAGGGTTAGGTTTATGGATATATCTAGGGTTAGGGTTAGGGTAGATTTAGGGTAAGAGCTAAGGTTATCATCACGGTTAGGGTTAGGGTTAGGGAAATGGGTAGGGGTAGAGTTAGGGTTAGGGCTAGGGTTATCATTAAGGTTAGGCTTAGAGTTAGGGTAATATGTAGGCTTAGAGCTAGGGTTAGGGATAGGGTTAAGGTTAGGATTAGGACTAGGGTTTAATTTATGTTTAGGCTTAGGCCGTGGGTTAGTGTTAGGGTTATGTTAAGTTTAAGGGTTACGGATTGAGCTAATGTTTGGACTAGGAGGAGGATTAGGGTTAGAGTCAGTGTGAGGGTTAGGGCTATGGTTAGCATTAGGTTTAGGGTTAGGGTTAGGGTAATGGATACAGTTAGACATAGGTTTTGGCCTATGGTGATGGCTTGTTTCAGGGTTAGTGATATCTCTAGGTCTAGTGTTAGGGTTATGTTTTTTGTTAGCATAAGTTTTAGAGCTAGGGTTTGTGTTAGGGTAAGGGTCAGTGTTCGGGTTAGGGTTAGGTTTATTGTTAGGGCTTGCATTAGGACTAGGTTTTGGTCTAGGAGTAGGGTTAGTGTTTGATTTAGGTTAAGGCTTATTATTAGGGCTTGGATTAAGTTTTTGTTTATGCATTGGCCTAGAGTTATCACTAGATAAAGGATTAAGTGTAGGTCTAGGTCTAGTGACAGGGTAAGGTTTAGTTATAGGGTTATAGGTAGTGCCAATGTTAGAGGTCAGTTTAGGGTTGGGGGTCAGGTTTAGACCTATGGTTAGTGTTAGGGTCAGAATAAGGGCCAGGATTAGGGTTAGGTTTTGGAATAATGATAGAGCTACATTGAGAATTAGGGTTAGGACTAGTAATAGAGATATGTTTTGGGTTAGGCTAAGAATTAGGTTTAGGACTAGGGTAGTTTTAGGATTAGAGTTTGGCTTAGGGTAAGGGATGGGGTTAGCACTAGTGTTAGCGCTAGGGTTAGGGTTAGGGTTAGGGCTAGGGTTATGTTTAGGGTTAGGGTTAAAGCTAGTATTAGAGCTTGGATTAGGGCTAGTCTAGGTTTTGTTTTTGGCTTTAGGGCTATGGCTAATGTAAGAACTAGGGTTACAATTAGGGCTGGTTTTAGGGTTAGTGTTACGTCTAGGTTTAGTGTTTGGTTAGGTTTAGGGTTAGGGTTATGTTTAGGGTAATGTATAGGTTAGGATTAGCGAACGTGTTAGGGTTAGGCTGAGGGTTAGCATTAGGGTTAGGTTTAGAGTAATGGATAGGCTTAGAGCTAGGGTTAGGGGTAGGGTTATGGTTAGTGTTAGTGTAAGGGTTAGTTTTAGGTGTAGGGTTAGTGCAAATATTAAAGTTAAGGTTAGGTTTAGTGTAAGGGTTAGGACTTGTTTTAGGGTTAAAGCTAGGGTTGGGGCTCACATTAGGGCTAGATTTTGGGTTACATTAGGGCTGGTGTTAGGGATTCAACTAATGTAAGAACTAGGGTTATGATTAGGGCTAATTTTAGGGTTACGGTTAGGGCTAAGTCTAGTTTTATGGTTAGGTTTAAGTTCAGGGTGATGTTTTGAGCTAAGATTAGTGTTAAGTTCAGAGTCAGGGTCAGGGTTAGTTTTAGAGTTGGGGATAGGACTCGAATTATGGGTAGACTTAGGGCTAGATGTAGGGTTAGGATTTGGTTTAGGTTAATGGTTAGGATTAGTGCTATGGCTCGTTATGTTTTAGGGCTAAGGCTAAAGTTAAGGGTAGTTTTATGATTAATGTTAGTGTTATTGCTGGTGATAGGGTGAGTTTAGGTTTAGGGGTACATTTAGAGTTATGCTTAATTCTAGGGTTAGGGCTAAGGTTAAGTCTAGTGTTTGGGTTTCGGTAAGGGATAGGTTTGGAACTAGGAATAGAGCTAGTGTGATAGTTAGATTTAGTCTTAAAGCTAGGGTTAGGGTTAACTTTAGGGCTAAATTAGGGCTAGGTATATGTCTAGTATTGGTGGTAGGGTAAGGCCTAGGGTTAGGCTTTGTTTAGGATTAGGTTCAGGGTTAGGTTGAGGGGAAGAGATGGGGTTATAGCTAGGTTTAGGGCTAGAACAATGATTAGAATTAGGTTTAGGTCTAGAGTTAGGTTTCTGTTAGAATTAAGGCTACATTTGGGATTAGGATGAGGGTTAGGGTTTGTGTTAGGGTTAGGGCAAGTTTTAGGCATAGGGATAATGTCAGGTTTAGGGATACAGCTAAGATAGTTATAGGGTTAGGTTCATGGCTGGGTCTAATGTTAGGTTTGGGGTAATGCCCAGGTTAAGAATAAGGTGTATTTTTAGGGTCAGGATCAGGATTTGGGTTTGTGTTAGGTTAATTATTTGGTTAGGGCTCAAATTAGTGTTGGGTTAGAATTAGAGTTAGATTTATGGATAGGTTTAGGTTTAGGATTCATGTTAATATTAGGGTAATAGTTAGGGTTGGGTTAGTGATACGATTAGTGTTAGGCCTAGGGTTAGTATTTGGTTTAGGGTTATATTTAGGGTAATGAATAGCATTAGAGCTAGGGTTAGGGCTAGGGTTTTGGATAGGATTAGGGCTAGAGTTAGGGTTAGGGTTAGGCTAGTGCTAGGGTTAGGGTTTGGGTTAGGTTTAGGGTACAGGTTAGGTTTTGAGCTAGGGTTAGTTCTAGGGTCAGTGTTAGGTTTAGGATTATGTCTAGGGTTAGATTTACAGTTAAAGTTAGTGTTAGTGTTAGGGTTATGGATAAGGTTATCTTTAGAGTTAGGTTAATGCATATGGTTAGATGTTGGGTTAGGGATAGGAGTAGTTTTAGGTTTAGGGTTAGTGTTAGGATTAGGGCTAAGATTATCATTAGATTTTGGATAATGAATGGGGTTAGATGTCATGTTAGGGTTAGGGATACTTTTAGGTTTAGGGTTAGTGTTAGGGTTATGGCTAAGGTTGGTTTCAGAGTAATGGTTAGGGTTTTATCTAGGGTTAAGGCTACAATGAGGGTTAAGTTTAGTGTTAGGTCTAGGATTAGGTTTACAATTAGGATTAGAGCTAGGGTTATCATTAGGGTTAAGGTTCTGTTTAGTGTAATGGATAATTTTAGAGATGGTATTAAGGCTAGTGTTAACATTATGATTAGGGCTAGGATTAGGATTAGATTTAGGGATAGGGCTAGGTTTATGTTTAGGATTCAGTTTTGGGTATTATCTAGGGTTAGGACTAAGGTGAGGGTTAGGCTTAGCTTTAGTGTTAGGGTTAGGGTAAGGAATAAGCTTAGGTTAAGGTTAGGATTATGCTTTGGCCTAGATTTAGGCCTAGGATTAGGGCTAGGTTTTGTGTTAGCTTTAGAGCTAGTTTTAGTGGTATGGTAATGTGAGGGTTATGTTTACATTTATGGCTAGGTCTAGTGTTAGGTTTTGGTTTCGGTTAGGGTCAGTTTTATAGCTAGGGTTAGTATTAGTGTCAGAGTCTGTGTTTGGATTATGGTTAGGGTAGGGCAAAAGACAGAATTAGGATTGGTTAGGTCTAGACATAAGGTTAAGGGTTATCCTTAGAGCTAGGGCTAGCTTTTTGTTTAGGTCTTGGTTAAAGATTTGGGTAGATTTTTTATTGGGTTTAATCTAGGGCTAGTGTTAGGGTTATGTTTAGATATAGTGTTACGGGTAGGGCTAGTGTTAGGGTTTGGTTTAGTTTCAGGGTCAGAATAAGGGTCAGAGTTAGGGTTAAAATTTGGGTTAAGGTTATAACAAGAATGAGAGCTAGGGTTAGGACTAGTATTAGAGTTAGGGTTTGTGTTAGACTAAGGATTAGTTTTAGGACTAGGGTTAGCATGAGGGTTGGGGTTTGGCTAGGGTAAATTATAAGGTTAGATTTAGGGTTAGAGCTAGGGTTTGGCTTAGGGTTAGGGTGAAAGTTAGGGTTAGGTATCAGATGTGGGTTCGGTTTTGGTTAGCATTAGGTTTAAGGTTACAGCTAATGTATGATCTAGGGTTATGATTAAAATTAGGTTTAGGACTAGGTCTAGTGTAAGGTAAGGTTTAGGTTTAGGGTGATGTTTAGAGTTAGGGTTAATGTCAGAGTCATATTCCAGGGTAGTTTTAGGGTTAAGATTAGGACTCAAATTATGGCTAGGCTTAGGGCTAGATGTAAAGTTAGGTTTTGGTTTAGGTAAAAGTTTAGGGTTAGTGTTATGGCTCAGTTTTGTTTTAGGGCTAAGCTGATGGTTAGGGCTAGATTTAGGATTAGCATTAGTGTTAGGGCTAGTGTTAGGGTTAGGTTTAGGTGTAGAATTAGGGTTAGATTTAGAGTTAGGTTTAGATCTAGGGTTAGGGAAAGGTGGAAGGTTAGGGCTAGGGTTATTCTAGGCTATGGCTAGGAATAAGGTTATGGTAAGTTTTAGGGATAGAATTTGGGCTAGGGCTAGGGCAAGAGTTATAGTTAGTCTTAAAGCTAGGGTTAGGGTTAAGTTTAGGATTAGGTCTATGGTTAGTGTTAGGGTTAGTCCTAGGGCTAAGGTTAGGGCTAGGGTTAGTGTTACGGTTAGGGTTTGGTTTAGGTTTGGGGTAAGCAATGGGGTTATAACTGGGTTTAGGGCTAGGGAAACGGTTAGAATTAGGGTTAGGATTATGAATTAAGGCCAGGTTTTGGGCTAGGATGAGAGCTAGTTTTAGTGTTAGGTTTAGGGCTAAGATTAGTGCCAGGGCTAATGTCAGGTGTAGGGTTACAGTTAGGGATAAGTTTTGGATTATGTTTATGGTTAGGTTACTATAAGGGTTAGATTTAGGGTACAGGTCAAGTTTACAGCTGTGTGTATTTTTAGGGTCAGTGTACGGCTTAAGGTATGGTTTACATTAAGGTTTGGGTTTGGGGCTCAAATTAGCATTAGGATTAGAGTTAGGATTAGGGTAATGAATAGGTTTAGGATTAGGGTTAATGTTAGTTTTAGGGCAATGGATAGGTTTAGGGATTGCAATAGGGTTAGAGTTAAGCCTAGGGTTAGCATTAGGGTAAGGAATATGATTAGAGTAATGGATAGAATTAGAGCTAGGGTTAGGGCTAATGTAATGGTTAGGATTAGGGCTAGGGTTAGGGTAGTGGATATAATTAGAGCTATAGTTAGGACTATGGTTAAGGTTAGGATTAGGGCTAGTGTTAATTTAGGGTTTGGGATAGGACTAGGGTTATGTTAAGGGTAAAGGTTAGGCTTTGAGCTAGGGTTAGGTCTAAAGCGAGGCTTAGTGTTAGGGTTAGGGCTAGGGTTAGGTTTAGGGTTACACTTAGGGCTATGTTCAGGCCTAGGATTAGGGCTAGGTTTTGTGTTAGTTTAGGCCTAGGGTTAGGACCATGGGTTATGTAAGAGCTAGGGTTAGGTTAGGGCTAGTTTTAGGGGTAGGGTTATGGCTAGGTCTAGTGTTAGGATTAGGTTTGGGGTTAGGGTGAGCTTTGGAGCTAGAATTATGTTAGGGTCAATGCCAGTGTTCAGGTTAGAGTTAGTGTTGGGGTTAGTGCCAGAATTAGGATTAGGGTTATGACTAGAATTAGGGTTAGTGTTTGGGTTAGGTTAAGGGTTATTGTTAAGTCTAGGGCTAGGTTGTTGTTCAGGTCTAGGGCTAGAGATGTGGCTAGATTTAGGATTAGGTTTAAATCTAGGGCTAGTGTTAGGTTTAGGTTTAAGTATAGGATTACCGGCATGGCTAATGTTAGGGTTCAGTTTCGGTTTCAGGTTTATACCTGTGGTTAGTGTTAGGGTCAGAATAAGTGTCAGGGTTAGGATTTGGGTTTGGGTTAGGGTTAGAGCTGGAATGAAGGTTAGAGTTAGGACTAGTAATAGGGTTAGTGTTTGGTTAGGCTATAGGTTAGGGTTAGGACTAGGGTTAGCATTAGGTTTAGGGTTTAGCTTAAGGTAACAGATAGGGTAAGAGCTAGGGTAAGAGCTAGGGTTAGAGATAGGGTTAGGGTATGGGTTAGGGCTAGTTTTAAAACTACGGTTAGTGCTAGGATTAGGGCCAGGTTTTTGGTTAGGTTGTGGCTAGTTAGGCCTACAAGTAATGTATAATCCAGAGTTATGATTAGGGCTACATTTTGGGTAAGTGTTATGGCTAGGTCAAGTTTTAGCATGATGTTTAGAGCTAGGGTTAGTGTTAGGGTCAGGTTCAGTGTCTGGGTTATAGTTAGGGTTAGGGTTAAACCCAGAATTATCACTAGATTTAGGTCTAGTGGTAGGGTTAGTATTTATGTTAGGTTAAGTTTTATCTTTACGGCTAGGGCTAGGTTTTGTTTAGGTCTAGGGCTAGAGATATGGCTAGATTTAGGATTAGGTTTAAGTCTTGGGATAGTGTTAGGGTTAGGTTTAGGTATAGGATTATTGCTAGTGCTAGTGTTAGGGTTCGGTTTATGGTTAGGGTCAGGTTTAGACATACGGTTACCGTTACCATTAGAATAAGTATCAGGGTTAGGTTTAGAGTTGGGGTTATAGTTAGAGCTAGAATGAGGGCTAGGGTTAGTACTAGTAATAGGGTGAGGGTTTGGGTTAGGCTAATGATTAGGGTTAGGCCTAGGGTTAGCATTAGGGTTAGGGTTAGCTTAGGGTAAGGGATAGGATTAGAGCTAGGATTAGGACTATGTTTAGGGTTAGGGTTAGGGCTAGTGTTAGGTTTAGGTTTAGGGTTAAAGCTAGGGTTTGGTCTTGCATTAAGGCTAGGTTTTTGTTAAAATTAGGGCTAGTTTTAGAGTTATGGCCAATGTATGAACTAGGGTTAGGATTTTGGCTAGTTATAGGATTAGGGTTAGGACTAGGTCTACTGGTAGGGTTAGGTATAACATTAGGGTGATGTTTAGAGCTAGGGTTAGTGTTAGGGTGAAATTCAAGGTCAGAATAGTTTTAGAGTTTTACTTGAATTAAGGCTAGGGTTAGGGCTAAGTGTAGGGTTAGGTTTTGGTTTAGGTTAAGTTTTAAAGTTAGTGCTATGGCTTGTTTTTTTTTTTTGGGGGGGGGATAGGACTCTGGTTAGGGCTAATTTGTGGCTTAGTGTTAGGTTTAGGGCTAGTGTTAGGTTTAGGTTTAGGCTTAGGGTTAAAGTTAGATTTAGATTTAGGATTAAATCTAGGGTTAGGTCTAGGGCTAAGGATAGGGCTACTGTTAGGTCTTGGTTTATGGCTAGGTTAGGGTTATGGTAAGGGATAGGTTTAGAACTAGGAATAGGGCTAGGGTGAGAGTGAGAGTAAGTTTTACGGCTAAGCTTAGTGTTTGGTTAGGTATAAAGATTAATTAGGGCTAGTTCTAGTGCTAGGATTATGGTTATATTTAGGCCTAGGGTTTGTTTTAGGCTTAGGGTTAGGTTTAGTGTAAGTGATTATGTTAGGGCTAGGGTGAAGGTTAGAATGAGGATTAGGGCTAGGGTTTCATTAGAGTTATGATTAACCCTAGGTTTAGGGCTAGGATGAGGTCTAGGGTTTGTGTTAGGGCGAATGTCAGGTCTAGGGTTACATTTAGGGATAGTTTTAGAGTTAGGTTTATGGCTATGTTTAGTGTGTTAGTTTTTGGGTAGGGGCCAAATTTAGAGCTAGGGGTATTATTAGGGTAAGGGTCAAGTTTAGGGTTAGGGCTCAAATTAGCATTAGGTTTGGGTTAGGGTAATGATAGGATTTGGTTTAGGGTTCAGGTTAGATTTAGCATAATGGATAGGGTTACAGTTAGGGATAGGGTTAGATTTAGGCTTAGGGTTTGCATTATAATTAGGTTTATGTTTAGGGTAATTGATGGGGTTAGAGCTAAATTTAGGGCTAGGGTTATGGATAGGATTAGGGCTAGGGTTAGGGTTAGGGTTATGGGCTTGTTTTGTGCTAAGGTTAGGACTAGAATTATGGCTAGGGAAAATGTCAGGTCTAGGGTTATAGTTAGGGATAGTTTTAAGGTTAGGTTTATGGCCAGGACTAATATAAAGCTTTAATATAAAGGTTAGGGTGAGGGTAAGAGCTAGGTATATTATCATGGGAAGGGTCAGAGTTAGGGATTGGGTTAGGTTAAGGATTAGGGTTAGGTTCAGGTTTGGGGTTAGGGCTCGAATTATCATTAGGGTTAGAGTTAGGGTAATGATAGGGTTATGCTTAGGGTTTAGGTTAGGTTTAGGTTAATGAAATAGGTCAGGGTTAGGGAAAAGTTAAGGGTTAGGCCTAGGGTTACCATTAGAGTTTTGGTTATGGTTAGGGTAATGGATAGTGTTAGAGCTAGTGATAGGGCTAGGGGTATGGTTAGAAATCTGCCTAGTGCTAGGGTAAGGTTTAGGGCTAGGTTCTGGGTTAGGTTTAGGTTTAGGTTTAGGTTTAGGGTTAAAGCTAGGGTTAAGGCTGGGATTAGGGCTTGGTTTAGGATTTGGTTAGGGCTAGGATTAGGGCTATGGCTAATGTATGAACTAGTGTTGCAATTAGTGCTATTTTTACCCTAAATCACACCCTAGCCCTATCCCTAAACCTAGCCCTAATCCTAGATTTAATACAAACCATAACCTAGCCCTAACCCTAGCTAATTGATTTAGGTTTAGGGTTAGGGCTAGGTCTAGGGTTATGGTTACGTTTAGTGTTAGGGTAATGTTTAGAGCAAGGATTATTTTTAGGGTCAGTGTCAGAATCAGGGTTAGTTGTAGGGTTAGGGTTAGAACTCGAATTAGGGCCTAAGTTAGTACTAGTTGTATGGTTAGGATTTGGTTTAGGTTAAGGATTAGGGATATAGGTTGGTTTTGTTTTAGGGCTAGGGCTACGGATACAACTAGATTATGCATTAGCATCAGGGTTAGGGCTAGTGTTAGGTTGAGGTTTAGGCTTAGGTTTAGGGTTAGATTTAGAGTTAGGGTTAGATCCAAGGTTAGGGCTAGGGCTAGGGTTAGGGCGAGGGTTAGGGTTATGGTAATGAATATGGTTAGAACTAGGGAAACAGCTAGGGCGAGAATTAGAGTTAGTCATAGTAGTAGTCTTAGGGTTAGGGTTAGGATTAGGGCTAAGTTATGGCTAGGATTAGGGCTAGGGTTAGGGCTAGGTTTAGGGCTAGGGATATTGTTAGGGTTAGGCTAAATTAGGGCCTGTATTAAGTCTAGGGTTAGTGTTAGGTTTAGACCAAAATGTTGGGCTAGATTTCGGGTTAGCATTGGTGTTAAGGTTAAGTTTAGGGGAATGGGTGGGGTTGTAGCTACCTTTAGGTCTAGGGTGAGTGTTAGGATTAGGCCTAGTGTTATGGTTCATTTTAGGATTAAGGCTAGGTTTAGGTCTAGGTTAAGGGCTAGGGTTTCTGTTAGGGTTATGACTAGGACCAGGTCTAGGGCTAATATCAGGTCTATGGTTAATGTTAAGGATAGTTATAGGGTTAGGTTATGGTTAGGTCTACTGTAAGAGTTAGTTTTATGTTAAAGGTCAGCTTTAGGGCTAGGGTTATTATTAGGGTCAGGGTCAGGGTCAGGGTTAGCATTTGTTTTAGCTAAACATTTAGGGTTAGGGCGACAATTAGCATTAGGTTTGGGTTTACTGTTAGGGTAATGGATAGTGTTTAGTTTAGGTTTCAGTTACGGTTTAGGGTAATGGATGGCTTAGGTTTGGTGATCGGGTTAGGTTTAGCATTAGAGTTAGGGTTAGGTTTATTGTAATGGATAGGTTTAGAGCTAGGGTTAGGGCTAGGTTATGGTTTGTATTAAGTCTAGGATTAGGGCTAGGTTTAGGGATATGGCTAGGGTGTGATTTAGGGTAAGTTTTAGGGTTAGGTTAAGTGTTAAGTTTAGGGCTAGGGTTATAGTTAGGTTAGGGTAAGGGTTATTGTTTGAGCTAAGGTTAAAGCTAGGGCGTGGGTTAGGTTTAGGTTTAGGCCTAGGTTTACATTTATGGTTAGAGTTAGGTTTAGGGTTAGGGATGGGGTTTTAATTAGTGTTAGGGTTAGAGTTAGGGTTAGGGTAATGGATATAGTTAGAGCTAAAGTTCAGGCTAGGTTTAACGTTAGAATTAGGACTAGGGTTAGGATATAGCTAGAGTTATGTTTAGTGTAAAGGTTAGGCTTTGAGCCAGCTTTAGGTCTAAGGCGAGGCTTAGGTTAGGGCTAGGTTTAGGGCTAGGGTTAGGCTGAGGGTTGTGCTTAGAGGTAAGTTTAGGCCTAGGATTAGGGCTAGAGTTAGGACAATGGGTAACGTAAGAGCTAGGGTTATGTTTAGGGCTAATTTTAGGGTTAGGGTTATGGCTAGGTCTAGTGTTAGTTCTAGGTTTTGGGTTAGTGTCAGGTTATAAAGCTAGGTTCAGTGTTAGAATCAGGGTCAGTTTTGGGATAGGGTTGGGTTTAAAATTAGAGCCAGAATTAGGACTAGGTTTAGGTCTAGGGGTAGGGTAAGTGTTCTTTTTAGGTTAAGGGTTAGTGTTAGGGCTAGTGCTAGGTTTCTGTTTAGGTCTAGGGCTAGAGTTTTAGCTATATTTAGTATTAGCTTTGGGTCCAGGTCTAATGTTAGGCTTAGGTATAGGTATAGGCTTACCAGTAGGGCTAGTGTTAAGGTTTGGTTTAGGGTTAGGGTCAGGTTTAGACCTGGGGTTACTATTAGGGCCAGATGAGGGTCAGGGTTAGGTTTAAAGGTAGAATGAGGGCTAAGGTTAAGACTAGTATTACGGTTAGAGTTTAAGTTCTGCGAAGGTTTAGGATTAGGACTAGGATTAGCATTTGGGTTAGGGTTTGGCTTAGTGTAAGGAATAGAGTTAGAGTTAGGGTTAGGGCTATTGTTAGGGTTAGGGTTATGGTTTGGGATAGTTTTAGGGTAAAAGCTAGGGTTAGGCTAGGATTAGGGGTAGAATTTGTGTTAGGGTTAGGTCTGCAATTAGTACAATGACTAATGTATGAACTAGGTTTATGATTAAGGCTAGTTCTCGCATTAGGTTAAGGCTAGATATAGTGTTAGTGTTAATTTAAGGTTAGGGTGATGTTTAGAGCTAGGATTAGCGTTAGTGTAAGAGTCAGGGTCTGGGTTAGTTTTAGAGTTAGTTTTAGGGTTAGTTGTAGGGTTAGGGTTTGATTTATGCTAAGGGTTAGGATTAGGGCTTGCTTTTGGTTTATGGCTAGGGATAGGGATAGGGCAAGTTTTAGAATTAGCATTATGGTTAGGGGTAGTGTTAGGGTTTGGTTTAGGCTTATTGTTATAGTTAAATTTGGAGTTAGGTTTAGATTTATACTTAGGCTTAGATCTAGGGTTAGGATTAAAGCTAAGGATAGAACTAGGGCTAGGGCTAAGTCAAAAGTTAGAATTAGTCTTATGGCTAAATTAGGGTTAGGATAGGATTAAATAAAGGCTAGAATTAGCACTAGGCTTTGTGTTAGGCCTAGGTTTATGGCGAGGGTTAGGGTTAGGTTTAGGGTTATGGTTAGTTTGTGGGTACAGGATGAGGTTATAGGTAGGTTTAGGGCTAGGGTGAGGAATAGAATTAGGGTTAGGACTCGTGTTGTGATTTGGGTTAGGATTAGGGCTAGGATTATGGCTAGGGCTAATTTCAGGTCTAGTGTTATGGTTAAAAATAGTTTTAGGGTTAGGTTCATGGCTACGTCTAGTGTAAGGGTTAGGTTTAGGGTTAGTGTCAGCTTTAGATCTAAGGGTACTATTAGGGTCAGTGTCGTGATTAGTGTTTTGGATAGGTTAAGGTTTAGTATTAGGGCTGGAATTAGCATTAGAGTTAAGATTAGGGTAAAGATAGTGTTAGGTTTAGGTTTCAGGTTAAGTTTAGGGTAATGGATAGGGGTAGGATTAGGGATACAGTTAGGTTTAGGCCCAGGTTTAGCATTAGGGTTAGGGTTAGGGTTAGGGTAATGGATAGGGTTAGAGATAGGGGTATGGCTAGGGTTATTGTTACGATTATTGATAGGGTTAGACTTAGGGTTAGGGTTAGGTTTAAATCTACGGTTATGGCTAGGGTTATTGTTATGATTAGTGATAGGGTTAGGGTTAGGGGTAAATCTAGGGATACTGCTCAGAATAAGGCTAGGTTTTGGTTAAGTTAAGGCTAGGTTTAGGGTAACGGCTAATGTAAGTACCAGGGTTGCAATTAGGACTAATTTTAGGGTTAGGATTAGGACTAGGTCTATTGTTAGGTTTAGGTATAGGGTTAGGTTGATGTTTAGAGCTAGGTTTAGTGGTAAGGTCAGAGTCACGGTCAGCATTACTTATGGGGTTTGGCTTAAAACTCAAATTAGGGCTAGAGTTATTCCTAAGTGTAGGATTAGGTTTTAGTTTATATTAAGGGTTAGGGTTAGGACTAGGGTTAGGTTTAGGTTTAGGCTAGGATTAGGGTAAGATTTAGAGTTAGGGTTAGATCCAGGGTTACTGCTGGGGCTATAAATAGGGCTAGTGTTAGACCTATGGTTTGGGCTAGGATTAGTGTTCCAGTAATGTATAGGGTTAGGACTAAGGTGAGAGTTAGAGTTAGTCTTTGGGCTAGGGTTAGGGTTAAGGTTAGGGATAGGACTAAATTAGGTGTAAATTAGGGTTAGGGTTCGTGTTAGGGTTAGGCCTAGGGTTATGTTTAGGGTTATAATTAAGGCTATGTTTAGAGCTAGGATAAGAGCTAGGGTTTGTGTTAGGGTTAGGGTTAATATCATGGCTAGGGCTAATATCAGGTCTATGGTTATGCTTAGAGATAGTTTTAGGTTTAGTTT
Source organism: Marmota monax (assembly GCF_021218885.2). Taxonomy (NCBI): domain Eukaryota; kingdom Metazoa; phylum Chordata; class Mammalia; order Rodentia; family Sciuridae; genus Marmota; species Marmota monax. The sequence goes on from NW_026692612.1 coordinate 41,289, forward strand.
TATAGCTAGGTCTAGTGTAAGGATTAAATATAGGGTAAGAGTGAGGTTTAGAGCTAGGGAAATTTTTAGGGTCAGTGTCAGTGTTAGGGTTTGTTTTAGGTTTGAGTTTAGGGTTAGGACTCGAATTAGCATTAGGGTTAGGATTAGGTAATGATTAGATTTGGTCTAGGGTTCAGGGTAGGTTTAGGGTAATTGATAAGTTTGGGGATAGTGGTATGTTTAGGGTTAGGCTTAGGGTTATCATTAGGGTAAGAGTTATGTTTAGGGTAATGATACAGTTAGACTTAAGTTTAGGGCTGGGTTTTGGATAGGATTAGGTCTTGATTTAGAGTTAGGGTGAGAGTTACAACTAGGGTTAGGTTAAGGTCATGTTTAGTGTAAGGGTTAGGTTCTGAGCTATGGTTAGGGCTAGGCTAAGAGTTAGGTTCTGGATTAGGTCTAGGGATAAGTTTATGGTAGATTTTGGGTTAGGGTTACTGTTAGGATTAGACCTAGGATTTGTGGTAGGGTCAGTAAAAGGGTAAGGGTTAGTGTTAGTGTTTTGGTTAGGGTTAGATCTAGAATGAGGGCAAGGGTAAGGGCTCTTAATAGGGTTTGTGTTTTGGTTAGCCTAATTATTAGGGATAGGTCTAGGTTTACCCTTAGTTTTAGGGTTTTGCTTAGGGTAAGGGTTTCATTTAGATCTGGGGTTAAGGTTATTGTTATGGTTAGAGTTAGGTTTAAAGCTAGGTTTAGGGCTCAGATTAGGCATAGGTTTTGTGTTAGTGTTAAGGATAGGGTTAGGGCAATGGCTAATGTAAGAACTAGGGTTACCATTAGTGTTAGTTTTAATGTTAGGGTATGGGTTAGGTTTAGTGTTAGGGTTAAGTTTAAGGTTAGGGTGATATTTATAGTTTGGTTTTGTATTAGGATAGGAGTCAGGGTCAGGCTTAGTTTTAGGGTAAGTGTTAAGACTCGAATTAGGGCTAGAGTTACTGTTAGGGTTCCGTTTAAGGTGAGGGCAATGTTTAGAGCTAGGGTGAGTGTTAGGATATGAGTCAGGTTCAGGGTTTGTTTTAAGGTTAGTGTTAGGACTCGAACTAGGGCTAGAGTAAGGTGTAGTTGTAGTGTTAAGGTTTGGTTTAAGTTAAGGTTTAGGGTTAGGGCTAATACTCCATTTTGTTTTAGTCCTAGGGTTAGGGTTAGGGCTAGTGCTAGTGTTAGGCTTAGGCTTAGGGTTAGGGTTAAATTTGGAATTAGGCTTAGATCTAGGGTTAGGGCTAGAACTAAGGATAGGGAAAGGGTTATGGCTAGGTTTAGCGTTATGGTAAGGGATAGAGTTAAAACTAGGGATATGGATATGGCGAGATTTAGTCTTAGGGCTAGTGTTAGGGTTAGGGTTAGTGTTATAGATAAGGCTAAATTAGGGCTAGAATTAGGGCTAGGTTTAGTGTTTAGTTTAAGCCTAGGGTTAGGATTAGCTTAGGGTTAGGGTTAGGGTTAGGGTTAGGGTTTAGAGTTAGAGTTTAGAGTTTAGGTTTAGAGTTAGGGCAAAGTTTGGGGTAAGGGATGGCTTTATAGCTAGGTTTAGAGGTTGGATGTGGGTTATAATTAGGGTTATGACTGTGGTTAGTGTTAGGGTTATGATTAAGGCTAGGTTTATGGCTATGATGAGGGCTAGGGTTTTTTTAGGGTTAGGGCTAGGATTAGTGCTAGGGCTAATTTCAGGTCAAGAATTATGGTTAAAGATAGTTTTAGGGTTAGGATTATGGGTACATATTGTGTAATTGTTAGGTTTAGGGTTAGTGTCAGATTTAGAGCTAGGGGTATTATTAGGGTCATGTTCTGGGTTAGGGTTTGGGAAAGGTTAAGGTTTAAAGTTAGTGCTCAAATTATCATTAGGCTTAGGGTTATGGTAAAGGATAGAGTTAGAAATCAGTTTAGGGCTAGGATTATTTTTAAGATTAGGCCTAGGTTTTGAGTTAAGTTAGTGCTAGGGTTATGGTTACAGCTAATGTAAGGACTGGGGTTATGATAATGGCTGATTTTAGTGTTTTAAGGCTAGGTTTACTGTTAGGTTTAGGTTTTGGGTTAGGGTGATGTTTAGAACTCGGGTTAGTGTTATTGTCAGAGTAAGGGTCAGGGTTAGCTTTAGGGTTTGGCTTAAAACTTCAATTAGGGCTGGGATTAGGGCTAGGTGTAGGGTTAGAGCTTGGTTTAGGTTAAGGGTTATGGTTAGAGCTTTGGCTCACTTTGGTTTTAGGGATAGTGTTAGGGTTAGGGTAATATTTAGGATTAGTATTAGGGTTAGGACTAGTCTTAGATTTAGGCTTAGGCTTCAGTTTGGGGTTAAATTTAGAGTTAGGTTTTTATCTAAGGTTAATGCCAGGGCTAAGGATAGGGCAAGGGTTAGGACTAGAATTTGGGATAGGGTTAGGTTTATAGGAAGGTATATTATTAGAAAGAATGATAGGGCCAGTGTGAGAGAGTTCTTCTTAGGGCTAGGGTTTGGGTTAGAGTTAGGGATAGGGCTAAATTATGACTAGGGTTAGTGTTAGGGCTAGGGTTAGGGCTAGTTTTAGAATTAACATCAGGGTTAGGGCTAGTTTTAGGCTTAGGCATCGAGTTAGGTTTAGATTTAAACTTAGGTTTTGATCTAGTGTTAAAGAAAGGGCTAAGGATAGGGCAATTGTGACGACAAGGTTTAGGGTTAGAGTTAGAGTTACATTTAGGGTAAGGGATGTGTTTTTGGCTAGATTTAGGGCTAGGGCAAATGTTAGCATTAGGGTTAGGGCTAGAGTTAGGGTTAGGGTTATGAATAAGGCGAGGTTTATGGCTAGGATGAGGGTTAGGGTTTGTGTTAGGGTTAGGGATAGTATTAGAGCTAGGGCTAATGTCAGGTCTAGGGTTATAGTTAGATATAGATTTAGTGTTAGGTTTATGGCTTGGTCCACTGTAAGGATTATGTTTAGGATAAGATTCAGGTTTATATCTATGGTTATTTTTAGGGTCAGGGTCCGGGTTAGGGTTTGGGTTAGTTTAGGGTTTAGATTTAGGGTAATGGCAGGGTTAGTTTTAGGGTTTAGTTTTGATTTAGTGTAATGGATAGGGTTAGGGTTAGGCCTAGGGTTAGCTTAAGGGTTAGGGTTATTGTTAGGGTAATGGATAGGTTTAGACCTAAGGTTAGGGCTAGGGTTATGTATAGGATTAGGGATAGTTTTATGTTAAGGTTAGGTTTAAGTTTAGGGTTAAATCTAGGTTTAGGACTCGGTTTAAGGTAGGTTTTGGGTTTGGTTAGGGCTAGGGTTAAGTCTATAGCTTATGTATGAAGTAGGGTTAGGATTAGCACTAGTTATAGGGTTTGGGTTGGGGCTAGGTCTAGTGTTAGGTTGAGGTTTATGGTGATGACGATGTTTAGAGCCAGGGTTAGTGTTAGGGTTAGAGTCAGAATAAGGGTTAGTTTTTGGCTTAGGGTTAGGACTAGAATTAGGGATATGGTTAGAGATAGGTGTAGGGTTAGGGTTTTGTTTAGGTTAAGGATATGGCTATGGCTCTGGCTATGGCTATGGCTCAGTTTTGTTTTAGGGCTAAGGCTTGTGTTAGGGCTAGTTTTAGGATTAGCATTAGTGTTAGAGCTAATGTTATGTTTAGATTTAGGCTTAGGGTTAGGGTTAGATTTAGAGCTAGGCTTAGATCTAGGGTTATGGCCAGGGCTATGAATAGGGCTAGGGTTAGACTAAGGATTAGGGCTAAGATAAGGGTTCTAGTAAGGGATAGGGTTACAATTAGGATTAGGGTTAGGGTGAGAGTTATAGTTAGTCTTTGGGCTTGGGTTAGGGTTAGGGTTAGGGATAGGGCAAAATTAGGGCTAAGATTAGGGCTAGGGTTAGTTTTAGGGTTAGGCCTAGGGTTGGGTTATGGATAAAATTAAGGCTATGTTTAGGGAATAGGATAAGGGCTAGTGTTTGTGTTACTGTTAGGCCTAGGATTATGGCTAGGGTTAATATCAGGTCTAGGGTAAGTTTAGGAATAGTTTTAGGGTTAGGTTTATGGCTAGGTCTAGTGTAAGATTTAGGCAGGGTAAAAGTCAGGTTTATAGCTAGGGAAATTATTAGGGTCAGGTCAGTGTTAGGGTTTGGTTTAGGTTTGAGGTTAGGGTTAGGGCTCAAATTACCATTTGGGATAGGTTATGTTTGGTTTAGATTTGAGGTTAAGGTTAGGGCTCCAATTAGCATTTAGGTTAGTGTAATGATTGGATTAGGTCTAGGGTTCAGGGTAGGTTTAGGGTAATTGATAAGTTTGGGGATAATGTTATGTTTAGGGTTAGGCATAGGGTTAGCATTAGGGTAAGGGTTATGTTTAGGGTAATGGATACAGTTAGAGTTAAGGTTATGGCTAGGGTTATGGTTAGGATTAGGTCTTGTGTTAGAGTTAAGGTGAGGGTTAGAACTAGCATTAGGGAAAAGTAGAGGGAACTGTGACCACGAACAGAGCAGGCCCAGCGGCCTGCTGAGGGGCAGAGCTGCCCCCCACCCCCTGAGCCTGCCAGGTAGGTGGAACTGTGACCACGGACAGAAAAGGCCCAGTGGCCCCCGGCGGGACAGAGCTTCCAATCACTCCTGCAAGGTAGGCGGGCCTGCGACCCACCGGCAGAAGAGGAGCAGCGACCTGCTGAGAGGCAGAGCCGCCCCCTCCCCCTGCACCGGCAAGGTAGAGGGAACTGTGACCACGCACAGAGCAGGCCCAGCGGCCTGTTGAGGGGCAGAACCACCCCCCACCCCCCGCGCCTGCCAGGTGACCACCGACAGAAAAGGTCCAGTGGCCCGCGGTGGGACAGAGCTTCCAATCACTCCTGCAAGGTAGGTGGGCCTGCGACCCACCGGCAGAAGAGGAGCAGCGGCCTGCTGAGAGGCAGAGCCGCCCCCTCCCCCTGCACCGGCAAGGTAGAGGGAACTGTGACCACGCACAGAGCAGGCCCAGCGGCCTGCTGAGGGGCAGAGCCGCCCCCCACCCCCCACGCTTCCCAGGTAGGTGGAACGGTGACCACCGACAGAAAAGGCCCAGTGGCCCGCGGTGGGACAGAGCTTCCAATCACTCCTGCAAGGTAGGCGGGCCTGCGACCCACCGGCAGAAGAGGAGCAGCAGCCTGCTGAGAGGCAGAGCCGCCCCCTCCCCCTGCGCCGGCAAGGTAGAGGGAACTGTGACCACCCAAAGAACAGGCCCAGCGGCCTGCTGAGGGGCAGAGCCGCCCCCCACCCCCTGCGCCTGTCAGGTAGGCGGAACTGTGACCACTGATAGAAAAGGCCGAGTGGCCCGTGGAGTGGCAGAGCTTCCAATCACTCCTGCAAGGTAGGTGGGCCTGCGACCCACTGGCAGAAGAGGAGCAGTGGCCTGCTGAGAGGCAGAGCCGCCCCCTCGCCCCCGCGCCTGCAAGGTAGACGGAACTTTGACCACCATCAGAACAGGCCAGACCTGCAACCGAGAGACAGAACAGGCCCAGTGGCCTGAGGAAGGGTAGAGCCGCCCCCCCCCCGCGCCTGCAAGGTAGGCGGACCTGCGACCCACTGGCAGTACAGTCCCAGAGGCCTGCAGAGGGGCAGTGCCGCTGCCTGTGCCTGCAAAGTAGACAGAACTGTGACCACCTACAGAACAAGCCTAGTGGCCCGCAGAGGGACAGAGCCGCCGCCCATGCCTGCGAGGGAGACTTTGCAAATATACAAGACCAATGTAAATATATAGGGGGAAAATTCAATAGCACAACAGTTTCACCAAGTAGAAAGGAACGCGAACAGTATGAAGAGACAAGGAAAGAAAGGACCAAAAGCATTGCAGGTCAACTCAACATTAGAAGAGGTAATAGCTGCAGCAGATGGAATGTCAGATAAAAAATTCAGGATATACATGCTTCAGATGATCTAGAGTCTCAAGGAAGACATCAGACAGCAAAATCAGACAATGAAAGATCACTTCAACAATGAATTACATAAACAAATCCAAGAAGCAAAAGATCAACTTTACAGGGAGATAGAGGTTATAAAAAACAAACAAACAGAAATCCTAGAAATGCAGGAAGCAATAAGCCAACTTAAAAAAATCAATTGAGAATACTACCAGCAGAGTAGAACACTTAGAAGACAGAACATCAGACAATGAAGATAAAGTATTTCAACTTGAAAAGAACATAGACAGCTCAGCAAGACTGTTAAGAAACCATGAGCAGAACATCCAAGAAATATGGGATAACATCAAGAGACCAAAGTTAAGAGTCATTGGGATACAGGAAGGGACAGAGTTTCAAACCAAAGGATTGAGCAATCTATTCAATGAAATAATAGGAGAAAACTTCCCAGACTTGAAGAATGAGACAGAACCCCAAATCCTAGAAGCCTACAGGACGCCAAATGTGCAAAATCATAAGAGACCCACACCTAGACACATTATAATGAAGATGCCCAACATACAGAATAAGGAGAGAATTTTAAAAGCTACAAGAGAAAGGAAGCAGATCACATTTAGGGGTAAGCCAATCAGGATAACAGCTGATCTTTCAACACAGACTCTGAAAGCTAGAAGATCCTGGAATAACATATTTCAAACACTGAAAGAAAATGGGTTCCAACCAAGAATTGTGTTTCCAGCGAAATTAAGCTTCAGGATGGAATATGAAATTAAAACATTCCACGATAAACAAAAGTTAAAAGAATTTGCAGCTAGAAAACCATCTCTTCAAAACATCCTTGGCAAAACATTACAGGAAGAGGAAATGGAAAATAACAATGAAAACCAACAGTGGGAGGTAGGACACTAAAGGGGGGAAAATAATCAAAGAGGAAAACAAACCATGTTTAGTAACATAAATAAACAAATATGGCTGGAAGAACAACCCATATCTCAATAATAACCCTAAATGTTAATGGCTTAAACTCACCAATCAAGAGACACAGGCTATTAGAATGGATCACAAAACAAGACCCAACAATATGCTGCCTACAGGAGATGCATTTGATAGGAAAAGACATACATAGGCTGAAGGTGAAAGGTTGGGAAAAATCATATCACTCATATGGACTTCAGAAACAAGCAGGAGTATCCATACTCATATCAAATAAAATAGATTTCAAGCCAAAGTTAATCAAAAGGGATAAAGAGGGACACTACATACTGCTCAAGGGAACCATACACCAACAAGACATAACAATCATAAATATATATGCCCCAAACAATGGTGCAGCTATGTTCATCAAACAAACTCTTCTCAAGTTCAAGAGTCTAATAGACCACCATACAATAATCATGGGAGACTTCAACACACCTCTATCACCACTGGACAGATCTTCCAAACAAAAGTTGAATAAGGAAACTGTAGAACTCAATAACACAATTAATAACCTAGACTTAATTGATATATATAGAATATACCACCCAACATCAAGCAGTTACACTTTTTTCTCAGCAGCACATGGATCCTTCTCAAAAATAGATCATATATTATGTCACAGGGCAACTCTTAGACAATATAAAGGAGTAGAGATAATACCATGCATCCTATCTGATCATAATGGAATGGAACTGAAAATCAATGATAAAAGAAGGAAGGGAAAAGAATACATCATTTGGAGAATGAAAAATAGGTTACTGAATGATCAATGGGTTATAGAAGACATCAAGGAAGAAATTAAAAAATTCTTAGAGATTAATGAAAACACAGACACAACATATCGGAATCTATGGGACACATTGAAAGCAGTTCTAAGAGGAAAATTCATTGCTTGGAGTTCATTCCTTAAAAAAAGAAAGAACCAACAAATAAATGATCTCATACTTCATCTCAAAGTCCTTGAAAAGGAAGAGCAAAACAACAGCAAAAGAAGTAGAAGGCAAGAAATAATTAAAATCAGAGCTGAAATTAATGAAATCAAAACAAAAGAAACAATTGAAAAAATTGACAAAACTAAAAGTTGGTTCTTTGAAAAAATAAACAAAATCGACAGACCCTTAGCAATGCTAGCGAAGAGAAGAAGAGAGAGAACTCAAATTACTAACATACGGGATGAAAGAGGCAATATCACAAGAGACACTTCAGAAATACAGAAGATAATCAAAAATTATTTTGAATCCGTATACTCCAATAAATTAGAAGATAGTGAAGGCATCGATAAATTTCTTAAGTCATATGATCTGCCCAGATTGAGTCAGGAGTATATAGACAACCTAAACAGACCAATATCAATTGAGGAAATAGAAGAAACCATCAAAAGACTACCAACTAAGAAAAGCACAAGACCGGATGGGTATACAGCAGAGTTTTACAAAACCTTTAAAGAGGAACTAATACCAATACTTTTCAAGATACTTTGGGAAATAGAAAAAGAGGGAGAACTTCCAAATTCATTCTACGAGGCCAACATCACCCTGATACCTAAACCAGACAAAGACACTTCAAAGAAAGAAAACTACAGACCAATATCTCTAATGAACCTAGATGCAAAAATCCTCAATAAAATTCTGGCCACTCGGATACAAAAACTTATCAAAAAAATTGTGCACCATGATCAAGTAGGATTCATCCCTGGGATGCAAGGCTGGTTCAATATACGGAAATCAATAAATGTTATTCACCACATCAATAGACTTAAAAATAAGAATCATATGATCATCTCGATAGATGCGGAAAAAGCATTCGACAAAGTCCAGCATCCCTTTATGTTCAAAACTCTAGAAAAACTAGGGATAACAGGAACATACCACAATATTGTAAAAGCAATCTATGCTAAGCCTCAGGCTAGCATCATTCTGAATGGAGAAAAATTGAAGGCATTCCCTCTAAAATCTGGAACAAGACAGGGATGCCCTCTCTCACCACTTCTGTTCAACATAGTTCTCGAATCACTGGCCAGAGCAATTAGACAGACGAAAGAAATTAAAGGCATCAAAATAGGAAAAGAAGAACTTAAATTATCACTATTTGCAGATGACATGATTCTATACCTAGCAGACCCAAAAGGGTCTACAAAGAAACTATTAGAGCTAATAAATGAATTCAGCAATGTGGCAGGATATAAAATCAACACGCATAAATCAAAGGCATTCCTGTATATCAGCGACAAATCCTCTGAAATGGAAATGAGGACAACCACTCCATTCACAATATCTTCAAAAAAAATAAAATACTTTGGAATCAACCTAACAAAAGAGGTGAAAGACTTATACAATGAAAACTACAGAACCCTAAAGAGAGAAATAGAAGAAGATCTTAGAAGATGGAAAAATATACCCTGTTCATGGATAGGCAGAACTAACATCATCAAAATGGCGATATTACCAAAAGTTCTCTATAGGTTTAATGCAATGCCAATCAAAATCCCAACGGCATTTCTTGTAGAAATAGAGAAAGCAATCATGAAATTCATATGGAAAAACAAAAGACCCAGAATAGCAAAAACAATGCTAAGCAGGAAGTGTGAATCAGGCGGTATAGCGATTCCAGACTTCAAACTATACTACAGAGCAATAGTAACAAAAACAGCATGGTACTGGTACCAAAACAGGCGGGTGGACCAATGGTACAGAATAGAGGACACAGAAACCAATCCACAAAACTACAACTACCTTATATTTGATAAAGGGGCTAAAAGCATGCAATGGAGGAAGGATAGCGTCTTCAACAAATGGTGCTGGGAAAACTGGAAATCCATATGCAACAAAATGAAACTGAACCCCTTTCTCTCGCCATGCACAAAAGTTAATTCAAAATGGATCAAGGAGCTTGATATCAAATCAGAGACACACCGTCTGATAGAAGAAAAAGTTGGCTACGATCTACATACTGTGGGATCAGGCTCCAAATTCCTCAATAGGACACCCATAGCACAAAAGTTAATAACTAGAATCAACAAATGGGACTTACTCAAACTAAAAAGTTTTTTCTCAGCAAAAGATACAATAAGAGAGGTAAATAGAGAGCCTACATCCTGGGAACAAATCTTTACTCCTCACACTTCAGATAGAGCCCTAATATCCAGAGTATACAAAGAACTCCAAAAATTAGACAATAAGAGAACAAACAACCCAATCAACAAATGGGCCAAGGACCTGAACAGACACTTCTCAGAGGAGGACATACAATCAATCAACAAGTACATGAAAAAATGCTCACCATCTCTAGCAGTCAGAGAAATGCAAATCAAAACCACCCTAAGATACCATCTCACTCCAGTTAGATTGGCAGCCATTATGAAGTCAAACAACAACAAGTGCTGGCGAGGATGTGGGGAAAAGGGTACACTTGTACATTGCTGGTGGGACTTCAAATTGGTGCAGCCAATGTGGAAAGCAGTATGGAGATTTCTTGGAAAGCTGGGAATGGAGCCACCATTTGACCCAGCTATTCCCCTTCTCGGTCTATTTCCTAAAGACCTAAAAAGAGCATACTACAGGGACACTGCTACATCGATGTTCATAGCAGCACAATTCACAATAGCTAGACTGTGGAACCAACCTAGATGCCCTTCAATGGATGAATGGATAAAAAAATGTGGCATTTATACACAATGGAGTATTACTCTGCATTAAAAAATGACAAAATCATAGAATTTACAGGGAAATGGATGGCATTAGAGCAGATTATGCTAAGTGAAGCTAGCCAATCCCTAAAAAACAAATGCCAAATGTCTTCTTTGATATAAGGAGAGTAACTAAGAACAGAGTAGGGTCAAAGAGCATGAGAAGAAGATTAACATTAAACAGGGATGAGAGGTCGGAGGGAAAGGAAGAGAGAAGGGAAAATGCATGGAAATGGAAGGAGACCCTCAGAGATATACAAAAGTACATACAAGAGGAAGTGAGGGGAAGGGGAAAAATAATATAAGGGGGACAAACGAATGTCAGTAGAGGGAGCAGAGAGAGAAGAGGGGAGGGGAGGGGAGGGGAGGGGGGATAGTAGAGGATAGGAAAGGCAGCAGAATACAACAGACACTAGTATGGCAATATGTAAATCAATGGATGTGTAACTGATGTGATTCTGCAATCTGTATATGGGGTAAAAATGGGAGCTCATAACCCACTTGAATCAAATTGTGAAATACGATATATCAAGAACTATGTAATGTTTTGAACAGCCAACAATAAAAAATTTAAATAAATAAATAAATAAATATTAAAAAAATAAAAAAAAAGAGCTAGCATTAGGTTTAGGGTTATGTTTACTGCAAGTGTTAGGTTCTGAGCTATGGTTAGGGCTAGGCTGAGAGTTAGGTTCAGAGTTAGGTCTAGGGATAGGATTATGGTAAATTTTGGGTTAGGTTTAGACCTAGGTTTAGTGTTAGGGTCAGAATAAGGGTCAGGGTTAGGGTTAGGGTTTGGTATAGTGTTAGAGGTAAAATGAAGGCTAGAGATAGGACTATTAATAATGTTAGAGTTTTCGTTAGTCTAAGGACTAGGGATAGGTTCTAAGGTTACTCGTAGTTTTAGGGTTTTGCTTAGGGCAAGGGAATGATTTAGATCTAGGGTTAAGGCTATATTTAGAGTTAGACTTAGAGTTAAAGCTAGGTTTAGGGCTCAGATTAGGGCTAGTTTTTTGTGTTATGGTTAGGGCTAGGATTAGGGCATTGGCTAATGTAAGAACTACGGTTACCATTAAGGTTAGTTTTAGGGTTAGGGTTAGGGGTAGTTTGAATGCTAGGGTTAGGTTTAAGGTTAGGGTGAAATTTATAGCTACGGTTCTTGTTAGGATAGGAGTCAGGGTCAGGGTTAGTTTTAGGGTTAGTGTTAAGAATCGTATTAGGGCTATTGTTAATGTTAGTGTTCGGTTTGAGTTTAGGGCAGTGTTTAGAGTTAGGGTGACTGTTAATATATGAGTTAGGGTCAGGATTAGTTTAAGGTGAGGCTTAGGACTCAAATTAGTGCTAGGTATATGTCTAGGTGTAGTATTAGTGTTTGGTTTAAGTTAAGGTTTAGGGTTATGGCTATTGCTTGATTTTGATTTACTGCTAGGATTAGGGTTAGGGCTAGTTTTACGATTATCATTAGGGTTAGGGATAGTGTTAGTGTTAGGCTTAGGCTTAGGTTTAAGGTTAGATTTAGAGTTAGGGTTAGGGCTGGGACTAACATTAGGGCAAGAGTTATGGCTAGTGTTAGGTTTATGGTAGTGGATAGGGATAGAACTAAGGATAGGGATAGGGATAGGGCAGAGTTAGAGTTAGTCTTAGGGCTAGGGTTAGGATAGGGTTAGAGATAGAGCTAAATTAGGGCTAGGAATAGGGCTAGGTTTTCTGTTTAGCTTAAGCTTAGGGTTAGGATTAGGGGTAGGTTTAAATTTAGGGTAAGGGATGATGTTAGGGCTAGGTTTAGATGTAGGGTGAGGGTTAGAATTAGGGTTAGATGTAGGGCTAGAGTTAGACTTATGATTAAGGCTAGTTTTAGGCCTAGGATGAGGGCTAGGTGTGTTTTTAGGATTAAAGATATGATTAGGACTAGGGCAAATTTCAGGTCCAGAATTAAGGTTAAAAGATAGTTTTAGGGTTAGTTTTATGGCTATGTCTAGGCTAAGGGTTAGGTGTTGGGTTATGGTCAAATTTAGAGCTAGAGGTATTATTAGAGTCAAGGTCTGTGTTACGGTTCAGGATAGGTTAAGGTTTCAAGTTTGGGCTTGAATTAGTTTTAAGATTAGGGTTAGCATAATGATAGGGTTACGTTTAGGATTCAGGTTAGGTTTAGGGTAATGGAAGTGTTAGGATTCAGGATAGGGTTAGGTTTATGCCTAGGGTTATCATTAAGGTTATGGTTATGATTATAGTAATGGATAGAGTTAGAGATCAGTTTAAAGCTGGAGTTATGGTTACAATTAAGGCTAGTGTTAGGGTTAGGTTAGGTTTAAAGCTAGAATTAGGTCTTGGATTAGAGCTATGTTTGGGGTTATGTTAGGTCTAGGGTTAGTGTTACAGCTAATGTAAGTACTAGGTTTACAATTAGGGCTAGTTTTAGGGTTTTATTGCTAGGTTTAGTGTTAGGGTTAGGTTTAGTGTTAGAGTGATGTTTAGAGCTAGAAGTGTTAGGATCAGTGTCAGGTTCAGGGTTAGTTTTAGGGTTCATTTTCCAACTTGAATTAGGGATAGGTTTATGTCTACGTGTAAGATTAGGGTTTGGTTTAGGTTAATGGTTTGAGTTAGAACTATGGCTCGGTTTTGTTTTATGGATAGGGCTAGCATTAGGGTTCATTTTAGGATTAGTGTTATGGTTTGGGCTAGTGTTAGGGTTAGGATTAGTATTCTGGTTAGGGCTAGATTTAGAGTTACATTTTGCCTTAGGTTAGTGCTAGGGATAAGGATAAGAAAGGGTTAGCACTAGGGTTAGGGTTACGGTAAGGGATAGGCTTAGAATGAGTGATAGGGCTAGTGTGAGAGTTAGAGGAAGTCTTAAGGCTAGGGTTAGGGTTAGGTTTAGGGATTGGACTAAAGTATGGCTATGGTTATGTTAGGGCTAGGGTTAGTGCTAGTTTTAGGATTAGGCTTAGGCATCGAGTTAGGGTAAGATTTAGAGTTAGGTTTTGATCTAGGATTAGTGCTAGGGCTAAGGATAAGTCAACGGTTACCACTATGGTTAGGGTTAGAGTTAGGATTTAGTTTAGGGTAAGGGATGTGGTTATAGCTAGGATTAGGACAAGGGTGAGGGTTAGTATTAGGGTTAGAACTAGGGTTAGGGTTAGCGTTATAATCAAGGCTATGTTTAGGGCTACGATGAGGACTAGGATTTGTTTTAGGGTTAGGGATAGTATTAGGGCTATGGCTAATGTCAGGTCTAGGGTAATAGTTAGAGATAGATTTAGTATTAGGTTTATGGCTTGGTCCAGTGTAAGGGTTAGGTTTTTGTTAGGGTCAGGTTTAGATCTAGGGCTATTTTTAGAATCAGGGTCAGGATTATTGTTTGGGTTAAGTTAGTGTTTAGGTGCATGTCTCAAATTAATGTCAGATTTAGGGTTAGGGTAATGACAGGGTTAGATTTAGGGTTTAGGTTTGGTTTAGTGTAATTTATAGGGTTAGGTTTAGGCCTAGGGTTATTAGAAGGGTTAGGGTTATCTTTAGGGTAATGGATAGGTTAGCCCTAATATTAGGGATATGGTTATGTATAGGATTAGGGCTAGTGTTTGGGTTAGGGTTAGGTTTAAGTTTAGGGTTAAACCTAGGTTTACTTTGGATTAAGGCTAGGTTTTTGGTTAGATTAGGGCTAGGGTTAAGGCTACCACTAATGTATGAAGTAGGTGTATGATTACAGCTAGTTATAGGGTTTGAGTTAGGTCTAGGTCTAGTGTTAAGGTTAGATTTATGATGATGATGATGTTTAGAGTCAGGGTTAGTGTTAGGGTCAGAGTCAGGGTCAGGGTTAGTTTTTGGGTTAGGGGTAGACTATAATTAGGGATAAGGTTAGGGTTAGTTGTAGGGTTAGGGTTTGCTTTAGATTAAGGGTTAAGTTTAAGGCTATGACTTGGTTTTGTTTTAGGGCTAGGGGTAGGGTTAGGGCTAGTTTTAAGATTACTTTTAGGGTTAGAGCTAGTGTAAATGTGAGATTTAGGCTTAGGTTAAGGGTTAGGGACAGGAGTAGAGTTATGGCTATATATATTCTTTTGGTTAGGGTTAAATATAGAGTTAGATTTAGATATAGGTTTTGAGATAGGGCTAGGTATAGGGCTAGGGTAGAGCTAAGTTTAGGGCTAGGTGTATGGTGATGGTAAGGGATAGGGTTAGAACCAGGTGTAGAGCTAGTGTGAGAGTTAGAGTTAGTCTTAGGTCTAGGGTTATGGTTAGGGATAGGGCTAAATTAGGGCTTGTATTAAGGCTAGGGTTAGTGTTAGGGTTAGGCCAAGGTTTAGGGCTAAGGTTAGTGTTAGGTTTATGTTTAGGGTTAGGTTTAGGGTAAGGGATGGGAATATAGCTAATTTTAGGACTAGGGTGAGAATTCAGGTTAAGGTTATGGTTAACGTTAGGGTTAGGGTTATGATTAAGGCGAGGGTCATGGCTAGGATGTGGGCTCAGTTTTGTATTAGGGTTAGGGCTAGGATTAGAGCTAGGGCTAATGTCAGGTCTAGGGTATGGTTATGGATAGTTTTAGGGTTAGTTTTATGGCTAGTTCTTTTGTAAACATTAGGTTTATTGTTAGGGTCAGGTTTAGACCTATGGTTATTGTTAGAGTCAGGGTCAAGGTTAGGGTTAGGGTTAGGTTAAGGTTTAGGTTTAGGGCCCATATTAGTCTTATGTTTAGGGATTGGGTAATTACACAGTTAGGTTTAGGGTTCAGGTTAGGTGTAGTTTAATGGATAATGTTAAGGCTAATGCTAGGATTAGGGTTCCGCCTAGGGTTAGCATAGGATTATAGTTATCTTAGGGTAATGAAAAGGGTTAGAGCTAGGGTTAGGGCTAGGGTTATGGTTAGGATTATGTCTAGGGTTAGGCTTAGGGTTATACTTAGTTCTAGGGTTATTCTTAGGGTTAGCTTTAGGCTTAAAGCTAAGGTAGGGTTTGGATTATGGCTAGGTTTTGCAATAGGTTAGGGCTATGGCTAATGTAAGAACTATTGTAATGATTACGACTAGTTTTATGATTAATGTTAGGGCTAGGTGCAGTTTAGAGTTAGTTTTAGAGTTAGGGTGAAGTTTAGAGCTAGGGTTAGTGTGTCAGGGACAGTGTTCAGGTAGGATAATGGTTTGGGTTAAAGCCAGAATTAGGACTCGGGTTAGGTCTAGAGGTAGGGTTAGAGTTTGGGTTAGGTTGAGGGTTATTGTTAAGACTAGGTTTAGTTTTTCTTTAGGTCCAGAGCTATAGTTAAGGCTAGATTTAGGATTAGGTTTCAGTCTAGGGCTAGTGTTAGGATCAGGTTTAGGTATAATATTACCAGTCGGGCTAGTGTTAGGGTTCAGTTTAGGGTTAGGCTTAGATTTAGACCTAAGATTAGTGTCAGAATAATGGTCAGGGATAAGGTTAGGGTTTGGATTAAGGTTAGATCTAGAATGAAGGCTAGAATTAGGACTAGTTACAATGTTAGGTTTCAGTTAGGCTAAGGATTAGTGTTAAGAATATGATTAGAATTATGATGAGGGTTTGGCTTAGGGTAAGGGATAGGGTTAGAGCTAAAGTTAGGAATAGGTTTAGGGTAAGGTTTAAGGTTAAAGCTTGTGTTACGGCTTTGATTAGGGATAGTTTTGTATTAGGGTTAGGGCTCGATTTATTGTCACGACTATTGTAAAAATAGGGTTACGATTAGGGTTAGTTTTAGGGTTAAGTTTAGGTCTAGGTCTAGTGTTAGGGTTAGGTTTAATGTTAGGGTGATATTTAGAGCTAGGTTTAGTGTTTGGACATGAGTCAGGGTCATTGTTAGGTTTAGGTTTAGGGTTAGATTTCAAATTAGGGCCAGGCTTAGGGCTGGGGTAGGGTTAAGGTTTTGTCTAAGGTAAGCATTAGTGTTACAGTTAAGACTGTTTTGTTTTAGGGCTAGGGCTAGAGTTAGGGCTAATTTTAGTATTAGCATTAGGGTTAGAGCTAGTTTTAGGGTTAGGCTGAGGCATCAGGTTAGGATTAGTTTTAGAGATAAGTTTTGATCTAGAGTTAGTGCTAGGGCAAGGGTTATGACTAGGGTTAGGGCTTGGTTTAGGGTTATGGTAAGGGATAGGGTTAGAAGTAGGGATAGGTCTTGTGTGAGAATTATAGTTAGTCTTAATTCTAGGGTTAGGTTTAGGGTTAGGAATAGGGCTATAGTAGGGCTAGGATTAGGGCTAGGTTTAATGTTAGGGTTAGGACAAGGGTTAGGGTTATGGTTAGGACTAGGGCTAGGTTTAGATTTAGGTTAACATCTAGGGTTAGGGCTCAGATTAGGAATAGTTGTTCAGTTAGATTTAGGGCTAGGGTTAGGGCTATGGCTAATATAAGAACTAAGGTTATGATTAGAGTTAGTATTTGGTCTAGATCTAGTGTTAGCACTATCTTTAGGGTTATTGTGATATTTAGAACTAAGGTTAGTGATAGAATATAACTCAGGGTCAGGGTTAATTTTGGGACTAGGACATGAATTAAAGGCAGAAGGTTATGGCTAGGTTTAGGGTTAGGGTTTGGTTTAGGTTAACATTTAGGGTTAGGACAATGGCTCGGTTTTGTTTAAGGGATAAGGCTAGGGTTACGGGTAGTTGTAGGATTAGCGATAGTGTTAGGTCTAGTGGTAGGTTGAGGATTAGGCTTAGGGTTAGGGTCAAATATAGAGTTATGGTTAGATCTAGGGTAGGGTCTAGGGCTACGGTTAGGGCTAAGTTTAGGGCTTGTGTTAGGTTTATTGTAATGGATAGTGTTAGAACTAGAAATAGGGCCGGGGTGGAGTTAGAGTTAGTCTTAGGCCAAGGTTAGGGGTAGAGTTAGGGTTAGGGCTAAATAAGGGCTAGAATTATTGCTATGGTTAGTGTTAGGGTTAGGCCTATGGTTAGGGCTAGAGATATGATTATTGTTAGGTTTAGCATTAGTGATAGGTTTAGGAGACAGGATGGGGTTATACCTAAGTTCATGTTTGGGAGAGGGTTAAAATTAGAGATAGGGCTAGAGTTAGGGTTTGGGTTAGGATTAAGACTAGGTATAGGCCTAAGATGAAGACTAGTGTTTGTGTTAGGGTTAGGGATAGGATTAGAGCTGGGGCTAATGTCAGGTCTGGGTTTATGGTTATGGTTAGTTTTAGGGTTAGTTTATGGCTAGGTCTAGTGTAAGGGTTAGGTTTAGGTTAAGGGCCAGGTTTAAAGCTCAGTATATTATTAGGGTCAGGGTTCAAGTAGAATTTAGTTTAGGTTAAAGTTTAGGGTTAATGCTTGAATTAGTGGTAGAGATAGGGTTAGGGTTCAGGCTAGAGTAATTGATAAGTTTAAGGTTCAGGTTAGGTTTAGAGTAAGATTAGGGTTGGTGTTAGCAATAGTTAGCATTAGGCCTAGGGGTAGCATTTGGATTAGGCTTATCTTTAGGGTAATGGATAGAATTAGAGCTAAGGTTAGGGCTAGAGTTAAAATTAGAATAGATTAGAGCTACAATTAGGACTAGGGTTATGGTTAGCTTAGAATTATGGTTAGGGTTAGGTCTAGGGTTAGAATTTGGTTAGGGTTGTGGTTAGGGTAATGGATAAGTTTAGAGCTACGGATAGGGCTAGGATTATGGGTAGGATTAGGGCTATGATTTGGGTTTGATTTCAGGTTAGGACAAGGTTTAGGTTTATGGTTAGGTTTAGGTTAAGTGTTAGGGCTAGGGTTAGTGTTAGGGCTAGTGTTAAAGCTAGGGTTATGCCTCTGATTAGGTCTAGGTTTTGAGTTAGGTTAGGGTTATTTAGGACTAGGGCTAATGTTAGAACTAAGGTTATGATTACAGCTAGTGTTAAGTTTAGCATTATGTCTAAATCTAGTGTGTAGATTAGGTTTAGGTTTAGGGTGATGATTAGATATAGGGGTAGTGTTACTGTCAGAGTCAGGATCAGTGTTACTGATCAGAGTTAGGGATAGACTCAAATTAGGGCTAGGGTTAAGGCTAGGGATAGGGTTAAGGTTTGTGTAAGGGTTAGGTCAAGAATTAGGGATAGGTATAATGTCAAGTCTAGGATTATGGTTTGGTTTTGGTTTGAATTAGGACTGTGTCACAGTTTTGTTTTACAGCTAGGGCTACTTTTAGGATTAGCAATAGTGTTAGCGCATGTGGTATGGTGAGGTTTAGGCTTATATTTATTTTTATGGTTAGATCTAGGTTTAGGGCTATGGCTAGGTTTAGGGCTAAGTTTAGGGGTAGTGTTAGGGTTAAAAACGGATAGAGTTAGAACTAGAAATAGGGCTAGGGCTAGAGTTAGAGTTAGTCTTAGGGATAGGGTATGGTTAGATTTAGGTTTAGGGCTAAATTAGGGCTAGATTTAGGGCTAAGGTTAGTGTTAGGGTTAGGCCTATGGTTAGGGTTAGGGTTAGGGGAAGAATGGGGTTATAGCTAGGTTTAGGGCTAGGGCAAGGGTTAGAATTAGGGTTAGGACTAGGGTAAGGATTAAGGCTATGTTCACTGCTAGGATGAGGGGTTTTGTTAGGGCTAGGGCTAGGATTAGGGATAGGGCTAATGTCAGGTCTAGTTTTATGGTTAGTGTTAGTTTTAGGATTAGGTTATGGATAGGTCTAGTGTAAGGGTTAGGTTTAGTTAAGGGTCAGGTTTAAAGCTAGGTGTGTTATTAGTGTCAGTGTCCAGGTAGGGTTTGGTTTAGGTTAAGTTTTAGGGTTAAGGATTGAATTAGCTTTAGGGTTAGGGTTACAGATAGGGTAATGGATAGGATTTGGTTTAGGGTTCAGGTTAGCTTTAGAGTAAAGGATAGGGTTAGTTTTAGTGATAGGGTTAGCGTTATGCCTATGGTTAGCATATGATTTAGGCTCATCTGTAGGGTAATGGATAGTGTTAGAGCTAAGGTTAGGGCTAGGGATAAGGTTATGATTAGGGCTAGGGTTCGGATTAGGGCTAGGGTTAGTGTCAGGGATAGTTTTTGGGTATTAGTATTTGAGCTATTGTTAGATCTTGGACGAGGGTTAGGGTTAGAGTCAGGGCTAAGGTTAAGGTTAGGGTTGTGTTTATGGTGGGGGTTAGAGTTTGAGGCAGGTTTAGGGCTAGGGCGAGCATAGGATTAGGCTTAGGTCTAGGGTTATGGTTAGGGTTACAATTAGGGCTAGGTTTAGGGCTAGGATAAGGGCACGGTTTGTGTGTGGTTTAGGACTATCATTAGGACTATGGGAAATATAAGAGCTAGGAGTATGTTTATGGCTAGGTTTAGGGTCAGGGTTATTGGTATGTCTACTGTTAGGGTTAGATTTTGGGTTAGGATAAGGTTTGGAGCTAAAGTTTGTTTAGGGTTAAGGGTCATTGTTCAGGATAGGGTTAGGTTTAGGGTGAGTGCCAGAATTTTGACTAGTGTTGGTTCTAGGGATAGGATTAGTCTTTAATTTAGGTTAATGGTTATTGTTAGGGCTAGTGCTAAGTTTTTGTTTAGGGCTACGTCTAGATTTATGAATATATTTAGGATTAGGTTTCGTCTAGTGCTAGTGTTCCTGTTAGGTTTCAGTATAGGTTTACCGGTATGGAAAGTGTTAGGTTTTGGTTTAGTGTTAGGGTCAGGTTTATACTTATGGTTATTGTTAGGGTCAGAATTAGGGTCAGGGTTAGGGTTAGGTTTAGAGCTAGAATGAGGGCTAGGATAGGACTAGCAACAGAATTAGGGTTTAGGGTAGGCTAAGTATTAATTTTAGGACTATGGTAGCATTAGGGTTAGGGTTTGGCTTAGAGAAAGGGATAGGGTTTAAGGTAGGGTTAGGATTAGGGTTAGATTTAGGGCTAGGGTTAGGGTTAGAGTTAGAGTTAAAAAAAATAGGGTTATGTCTCGGATTCGGGCTAGGATTTGTGTTATCATTAGGGCTACAGCTAAAGAAAGAACTAGGTTTCTATTTATGGTTAGTTCTAGGGTTAGAGTTAGGGCAATGTTTAGAGCTATGGTTAGTATTAGGGGCCGAGTTAGTGTCAGGGTTATATCTAGGGTAAGGTTAGGACTCAAATTAGGGCTAGGTTTAGGACTAGGTGTAGCTTTAGGGTTTGGTTTAGGTTAAGGGTTAGGGTTTTGGCTCGGTTTTGTTTTAGGGTTAGGGTAGATTTAGGGCTAGTTTTCCAATTAGCATTAGGGTTAGGGCTAGTGTTTGGGTAAGGTTTGTACTTAATTTTAGTTTTAGATCCAGGTTTAAGCCTTGGGCGAAGTTTAGGGCTAAGTTCAGGGCTAGGGATAAGGCTAGCATTTGGGTCATGGTAAAGGATAGGTTTAGAACTAGGGACAATGCTAGAGCGAGAGTTAGAGTTAGTCTTAGGGATAGGGATAGAGTTAGGTTTACTGTTAGGACTAAATTATGGCTAGGATTCATAGTAGGGTTAGTGTTAGATTTCAGCCTAGGTTTAGGGGTAGTGTCAGGGTTAACATTAGGGTTAGGGTAAGGTGTGATGTCACAGCTATGTTTAGTGCTAGGACAAGGGATAAAATTAGGGTTAGGGCTAGGGTGAAAATTAATGTTAGGTTTAGGGCTATGCTTAGAACTAGAATTAGGTCTTGGGATAAGGCTAATGTCAGGTCTAGGGTTAAGGTTAGGCTAGGGTTAGGGATAGGGCTATGGCTCAGTTTTGTTTTAGAAATAGGCCTAGTGTTAGGTATAGTTTTATGATTAGTGATAGTGTTAGGGCTAGTGGTAGGGTGAAGTTTAGGCTTAGATTTATTGTTATGGTTAGATCTAGGTTTAGGGCTATGGCTAGGGTTAGGGCTAGTTTAGGTAAGGGTAATGGAAAGGGTTAGAACTAGAAATAGGGCTAGGGCCAGAGTTCAAGTTAGTCTTTCGGCTAGGGTTAGGGGTAGCTTTAGGGTTAGGGCTAAATTAGTGCTAGAGTTAGTGCTAGGGTTCATGTTAGGGTTTGGCATAGGGTTAGTGTTATTGTTAGTATTAGGGTTAGGATTAGGTTTATGGGAAGGGATAGGGTTATAGCTAGCTTTAGGTCTACGACGAGGGTTAGAATTAGGGTTAGGACTAAGGTTAGGGTTTGGGTTAGGATTAAGGCTAGGTTTAGGGTTAAACTGAGGGTTTCTTTAGGGCTAGGGCTAGGATTAGGGCTAGGGCTAATGTCAGGTCTAGGTTTATGGTTAGTATTAGTTTTAGTGTTAGGTTATGGCTACGTCTATGATAATGGTTAGGTTTAGGGTAGGGATCAGGTTTAGAGCTAGGATTATGATTAGGGCTAGTATTAGGGTTAGCATTAGGACTAGGTCTGGTGTTTATATTAGGTTTAGGTTTAGGGGGATGATTAGAGTAGGGTTAGTGTTAGGGTCAGAGTCAGGATCAGTGTTACTTTTAGGATTAGGGATAGAACTCGAATTAGGGCGAGTGTTAAGGCTAGGTGTAGGATTAGGATTTGTGATAGTGTTAGGGTAAGAATTAGAGATAGGGCTATGTCAGGTCTAAAGTTATGTTTAGGTTAGGGTTAGGGTTGGGGCTATGGCTCAGTTTTGTTTTAGAGCTAGGGCTAGGGTTAGGGCTAGTTTTGGGATTAGTGATAGTGTTAGGGCTAGTAGTAAGGTGAGGTTAAATCTTATATTAATTGTTATGCTTAGATCTATGTTTAGGGCAAGGCCTATTGTTAGGGCTAAACTTAGGGCTAGTGTTATGGTTATGATAACAGATAGGATTAGAACTAGAAATAGGTCTAGGGCGAGAGTTAGAGTTAGTCTTAGGGCTAGGGTTAGGGGTGGGTTTATGGTTACAACTAAATTAGGACTAAGATTAGCACTAGGGTTAGTGTTAGGTTTAGGGCAACGGTTAGGGTTTGTGTTAGGGATAGGGTTGGGTTTAGGGAAAGGGATAGGTTTATAGCTAGGTTTAGGGATAGGGCAAGAGTTAGAATTATGGTTAGGGTTAGGCTAGGGTTCGGGTTATAATTAAGGATAGCTTTAGGGCTAGGTTTGAGGGTTTGTGTTAGGGCTAGGGCTAGGATTAGGGCTAGGGCTAATGGCAGGTCGAGGATTATATTTAGGAATAGTTTTAGGGATAGGTTATGGCTAGTGTAAGGTTTACGTTTAGGTAAGGGTGAGGTTTAGAGCTAGGTGTATTATAAGGGTCAGGGTCTGGGTAGGGTTTGGTTTAGTTTAAGGTTTAGATTTAAGGGTTGAATTAGCACTAGGGTTAGGGTTAGAGTTACGGTAATGGATAGGGTTAGGTTTAGGGTTCAGGTTAAGTTTAGATTAATGAATAGGTTTAGTGTTAGTGATAGGGTTAGGGTTATTTTTAGGGGAAGGGATGGGGTTATAGCTAGGTTTAGAGCTAGGTTTAGGGTTAGAATTTGATTTAGGGCTAGGGTTAGCATTTTGGTTAGGGTTAAGACTAGGTTTAGTGCCAGGATGAGGGTATGTGTTAGGACTAGGGCTAA
This sequence comes from Marmota monax, assembly GCF_021218885.2. Classification (NCBI taxonomy): domain Eukaryota; kingdom Metazoa; phylum Chordata; class Mammalia; order Rodentia; family Sciuridae; genus Marmota; species Marmota monax. The sequence goes on from NW_026692612.1 coordinate 64,244, forward strand.
ATTTAGGGCTGGGGCTAATGTCAGGTCTAGGTTCAAAGTAAGTAGTAGTTTTATGGTTAGCTTATGGCTAGATCTAGTATAAGGTTCAGGTTTATGTTAAGGGTCAGGTTTAGAGCTAGGTGTTTTATTAGGGGCAGGGTCTGGGTATGATTTGGTTTAGGTTAAGGTTTAGGGTTAAGGCTTGTATTAGCATTAGGGTTCGGTTTAGGATTAGGTTAATGGATGTGGTTATTTTAGGATTCAGGTTGGGTTTTGAGTAATGGATATGGTTATTTTTAGTGATAGGATTATTGGTAGGCCTAGGGTTAGCATGTGGTTTAGGCTTATCTTTAGGGTAATGGATAGGGTTAGATCTAAAGTTAGGGCTAGGGTTAAGGTTATGTTTATGGCTAGGGTTAGGGTTAGGCCTAGGGTTAGTGTCAGAGTTACTTTAGGGTAAGTATTAGGGTTTGAGCTAGGGTTAGGTCTAGGGCGAGGGTTAGGGTTAGAGTCAGGGCTAGTGTTAGGGTTAGGGTTAGTTTTAAGTATAGGTAAAGGGTTAGAGTTTGAGGTAGGTTTAGAACTAGGGCAAGGGTTTGGTTAGGGTTAGTTCTAGGATTACGGTTAGGGTTACAATTAGGGCTAGGTTTAGGACTAGGATAAGGGCTAGGTTTGTGTAATATTTATGGCTAGTGTTAGGGCTATGGGTAATGTAAGAGCTCGGGTTGTTTAAGGCTAGTTTTAGGGTTAGGGTTATGGATAAGTCTAGTATTAGGGTTAGGTTTTGGGTTAGGATAAATTTTAGAGCTAGGGTTTGGGTTAGGGTTAGGGCCAGAATTAGGAATAGCATTGGGACTAGGGATGGGGTTAGACTTTATGTTAGGTTAAGGGTTATTGTTAGGGCTAGTTCAAGGTTTTTGTTTAGGGCTAGGGCTAGATTTATGACTCTATTTAGTATAAGGTGTGTTCTAGTGCTAGTGTTACTGTTATGTTTAGGTATAGGTTTACTGGTAGGATGAGAGTTAGTGCCCGGTTTACAGTTAGTTTCAGGTTTAGATCTAGGGTTAGTGTTAGGGTCAGAATAAGGGTCAGGAATTGGGTTAGGGCTAAAGTTAGAATGAGGCCTAGGGTTAGGACTAGTAATAAAGTTAGGGTTTGGGATAGGCTATGAATTAGTGTTAGGACTAAGGTAGGAGTAGGGTGAGGGTTTGGCATAGGGTAATGGATAGGATTAGAGGTAGGGTTAGGATTATGGATAGGGTTAGGGATAGGGTTAGGATTAGGGTTAGGTTTACTGTTACGATTAGGTTTAGGATTAGGGTTGCAGTTTGAGTTAGTGTTAGGGTTAGGGTTAAGGTTAGGGTTAATGTTAGTGTTTGGGTTAGGGTTATAGTTATGTTTATAATTAGTGTTAGGTTTAGGGTTATGGTTAGTGTTAGGTTTAGGTTTACGATTAGGTGAGTGTTAAGGTTAGAGTAAGGGTTAGAGTTAGGGGTTAGGGTTAGGGTTAGAGACAGGGTTACAGTTAGGATTAGTGTCAGGGATATGGTTAGGATTGGCATTAGGGTTAGTGTTAGGTTCAGTGTTAGGATTTGTATTAGGGTTAGGGCTTGGGTTAGGCTTAGGTTTATAGTTAAGATTAGGGTTACGGTTAGGGTTGGGGTTAATATTAGGTTTAGGGTTAGGGTTAGTGTTAGGGTTAGGGATAGTGTTTGTCATAGGGTTAGGATTAGGCTTAGGGTTCAGGTTAGGGTTAGGGTTAGTTTTAGAGTTAGAGGTAGGTTTGGATTTAGGGTTAGTGTTAGGGTTAGTGTTTGGTTAGGGTTAAGGTTTCTTTAGGGTTAGAGTTAAGGTTATCATTAGGGTTACGGTTAAGATTAGAGTTAGAATTAGGGTTAGGGTTATTGTTATGGGTAGGGTTAGGGTTAGTGTTACATTTAGGTTTAGGGTTAGGGTTCGTTATTGGGTTAGGGTTGGGGTTAGGATTAGTGTTAGTGTTAGGTTTAGGTTACGGTTAGGGTTATGGTTTGGTTAGGGTTTGTGTTAGGATTACCATTAGGTTAAGTGTTTGTGTTAGGTTTAGGATTAGGGTGTGGGTAAGTGTTAGGGTTATGGTTAGGATTAAATTTAGGGTTCGTGTTAGAGTTAGGGTTAAGGTTAGTGTTAGTGTTAGGTGTAGGTTTACGGTTAAGTATAGGGTTAGTATTACAGTTAGGGTTAGGTTTAATGTTAGGATTATTGTTTGGGTTATTGTTAGAGTTAGGTTTAGGGTTACTGTTAGGGTTAGTTTTAGAGTAAGTGTTAGGTTGAGGGTTACATTAATGGTGAGGTTTAGTTTTAATGTTAGTGTTAGGGTTAGCATTAATAATAGGGTTAGGGTTAGGTTTAGGGTTAGTGTTAGGTTTAGGGTTAGGTTTAGGATTAGGGTTAGTGTTAGGGTGAGGGTTAGGTACAGGATTGTGTCAGGGTCAGGGTTAAGGTTAGAATTAGGGTTAGCATTAGGTTTAGAGTTATGTTTAGGATTAGGGTTAGTGTTAGGGTAAGGGTTAGATATAGGATAGTGTCAGGGTCAGGGTTAAGGTTAGAATCAGGGTTAGTGTTAGGGTTATGATTCGTGTTAGGGTTAGGCTTCATTGTAGGGTTAGGGTTAGGGGTAGTGTTAGGGTTAGGGTTAGGGTTAGAATATGTGTTAGGGTTAGAGTTAGGATTAGGGTTAGTGTTAGTGTTAGGTTTAGGTTTAGGTTTAGGGTTAGTGTTAGGGTTAGGGTGAGGGTTAGATTTAGGGAGAGTGTTAGGGTTAGGGTTAGGATTAGTGTAAGGGTTAGGGTTTGGGTTAAGGTTAGTGTTAGAGTTAATTTTAGGGTTAGTGTTAGAGTTAGGGTTAGGGTTAGTGTTACAGTTAGGTTTAGTGTTAAAATTAGGTTTAGTGTTAGGTTCAGGGTTAGAATTAGTGTTAGGGTTAGGGTTCGGGTTAGGGATAGTGTTAGAGTTAGAGTTAATTTTAGGGTTAGTGTTAGAATTAGGGTTAGGGTTAGTGTTAGAATTAGGTTTAGTGTTATTTTCAGGGTTTGTGTTAGTGTTAGGATTATGGTTAGTGTTAGTGTTAGTCTTAGGGTAAGGGTTAGTGTTAGAGTTAGGGTTAGGGGTAGGGTTAGGTCTAGGGTTAGGGATCGGGTTAGGATTATGGTTTGGGTTAGGGTTAGGGTTAGGATTAGTTTTAGGATTAAGGTTAGGGTTTGTGTTAGAGTTATAGTTATGGTTGGATTAAATTTAGAGTTAGGGTTAGGGTAAGTGTAGGGTTAGTTTTAGGGTTAGTGTTAGAGTTAGGTTTAGGGTTAATGTTAGGTTTATGGTTAGAGTTATGGTTAGGTTTAGTGATAGGGTTATGGTTGGGGTTAGGGTAAGTGTTAGGGTTAGTGTTAGGGATAGGGTTAGGGTTACATATAGGTTAGGGTTAGGGTTAGATTAGACTTAGATATATCATTGGATAAGGATTTATGTTCAGGTGCGGTACTGGGTTAGGGATAGTGTTAGGGTTACGGTTGGATTAGAATTAGAGTTAGGATTAGGGCTTGGATTAGTGTTAGAGTTAAGGGTAAAGTTAGGGTTAGTGTTAGGGTTAGGGTAGGATTGAGGTTAGTGTTAGTGTTAATGTTTGGGTTAGGTTTAGGGTGAATGTTAAAGTTAGGGTTAGTGTTAGGTTTAAGGTTAGGGTTATGGTTAGGATTAAAGATAGGGTTAGGGTTATGTTTATCATTAGTATTAGGTTAGGGATAGGGTAATTGTTAAGGTACAGGTTAGGTTTAGGTTTAGGGTTAGTTTTAGAATTAGGGTGAGAATCAGGGTTAGGGATCGGGTTAGGGTTAGGGTTAGTTTAAGAGTTAGTATTAGGGTTATAGTTAGTGTTAGGGTTAGTGTTAGGGTTAGGGTTATGGTTTGTGTTAGGTTGAGGGTTAGGTTTATGGTTTGGATTAGGGTTACGGTAAGGGTTATGGTTGGATTAGGTTTAGAGTTAGGGTTAGGGTTAGGTTTAATGTTAGTGTTAAGAATAGGGTTAGGCTAAAATTTAAGTTTAGGGATAGGGTTGGGATTAGTGTTAAGGTAAGGGTTAGGGTTAGGGTTAGTGTTAAGATTAGGGTTAGGATTATTGTTAGTGATAGGGTTAGAATTAGTGTTAGGGTTAGTATTAGGTTTAATTTTAGTGTTAGTTTTAGGGTTAGGGTTAGTGTTAGTGTTAGTGTTAGGATTACAGTTCATCTTAATGTTAGGGTTAGGGTTAGTGTTAGATTTAAGGATAGAATAAGTGTTAATGTTAATATTAGAGTTACGGATAATGTCAGGGTTAGGAATACTTTTAAGGTTAGTGTTAGGATTACGATTAGTGTTAGGGTTGGTTTTACTGTTCCGGTTAGGGTTAGGATTATGGTTAGTGTTAGCGTTAGGGATTAGTTTAGGGTTAGGTTTAGTGTTAGGGTTAGTGTTAGGTTTCAGGTAAGGGTTTGGATAAGTGTTCACGTTAGGGTAAGGTTTATGATCTTGGTAAGGGTTAGGATTATGTTTAGTGTTTGGTTAGGATTAGGGTATAGGCTTAGGGTTAAGGTTAGAGTTTGGTTTATGGTTAGGGTTAGAGTTAGTGTTAGAATTTATATTAAGGTTAGAGTTAGTGTTAGGATTAAGGTTACATTTAGGATTAGGGTTTGTGTTAGTGTTTGGGTTAGGGTTAGGGTTTAGGTTATGGTTAGGATACAGATAAGGGTTAGGTTTAGGGTTAGGTTTAGGTTAGGGTTAGGGTTTGTTTTAGGGTTAGATTTAGGGTAAGGCTTATGGTTAGGTTTAAAGTTAGTGTTAGGGTTAGGGTTAAGGTTAGGTTAGGATTAGGGTTAGGGTTAGGGTTTGTGTTAGATTTAGAGTTAGGTTTAGGGTGATCGCTAGGATTAGGATTAGGGTTAGGGTTATTTTTAGGGTTAGGTTTAGCGTTGGAGATAGAGTTAGGGTTAGTGATAGGGTTTGGGTTAGGGTTTGCATTATAGTTAGTGTTAGGGTTAGGGATAGGTTTACGGTTAGGATTAGCGTTAAGGTTAGGTTTTGGGTATGGGTTAGTGTTATGATCAGTGTTAGAATTAGAGTTAGTGTTAAGTTTAAGGTTACACATAGGATGAAGGTTAGGTTTAGGTTTAGATTTAGGATTAAGATTAGTGTTAGTGTTAGGGTTAGGATTAGTATTATTTTAAGAGTAAGGCTTAGGGTTAGTAATGGGGTTAGGGATAGGTTTAGGATTAGTGTTAGTGTTAGGGTTAGAATTAGTGTGACGATTAGGATAGGGTTAGTGTTAAGATAAGTGTTAGGATTAGGGTTAGCATTAGGGTTAGGGTAAATTTTAGGGTTAGGGTTAGGGTTAGTTTTAGGTTGAGTTTCACAGTTAAGAATAGGGTTAGGGTTAGTTTTATGCTTATGCTAGTGTTAGAGTTTGTGTTTTTGTTAGGTTTAGGCTTAGGGTTAGAGTTTGTGTTAGGGTTAAGATTTAGGGTTAGGATTAGGTTTAGTATTAGGTTTACAGTTAGGGTTAGGGTTAGTGTAAGTGTTATGATTAGGGTTAGTGTTAGGGTGTTAGGGTTATGGTTAGATTTACGGTTAGGTTTAGTGTTAGGGTGAGGATTAGGGATAGGGTTAGTGTAATGGAGAGGATTAGGGTTAGGATTAGGGTTAGAGTTAGGGATAGGGTTAGGGTTTGTGTTAGGGTTAGTTTTAGGGTTAGGGTTAGTGTTAGAGTTAGTGTTAGGCTTAGTGTTAGTGTTATTGTTAGGGTTAGGGTTAGGGTATGAGTTAGGGTTAAGTTTACGGTTACAGTTAGAGTTAGTTTTAAGGTTAGGGTAAGGGTTAGGGTTAATGTAGGGGTTAGCCTTAGGGTTAGGTTTAAGGTTAGTTTTAGGATTAGGGTAAGGGTTTGTCTTAGGGTTTTGGATAAGTTTAAGCTTTTGGTTATGGTTAGGATTTGGGTTAGGCTTAGGGTTAGTTTTAGGGTTAGGTTAGGGTTTTGTTTTGGGATATGGTTTATCTTAGGGTTATATTTAGAATAAGGGATAAGTTTAGAGTTAGTGTTAGGGATAGGATTAGGGTTAGAGTTAAGTTTAGTTTTAGTGTTATATTTAGGGTTAAGGGTAGAATATGGTTAGAATTAGGGTTAGGTTAGCGTTATTGTTATAATTAGGGTTAGGTTTTTGTTAAGGTTACTGTTAGTGTTATGGTTAGGATTAGGTTTAGGGTTTGTGATCGTGTTCAAGTCAGGATTAGGGTTTGTGTTAAGATTAGAATGAGGGTTACTGTTGTGGTTAGTATTAGGGTTAGAGTTAGGTTTAGGGTTAGGGTTGGTTTAGTTCAAGGGTTAGAGTTAGGATTAGTGTTATATTTAGGGTTATGTTTAGGGTGAGGGTTAGGGTTACAGTTACAGTTAATATTAGTGTTAGGGTTAGGGATAGGGTTATTATAAGGGCTAGGTATAAGGTTAGGATTAGGGTTAGTGTTAGGGTTAAGTTTAGGGTTTGTTTTAGAGTTAGGGTTAATTTTAGGGTTAGAGTCAGTGTTTGGTTTAGGGTTAGGGATAGGGTTAGTTTTAGAATTAGTGTTAGGGTTATGATAGTGTTAGGTTAAGGTTTATGGTTAGGGTTAGGTTTAGGGTTGGGTTAGGGTTAGGGTAGGGTTAACATTCATTTTAGGGTTAGGGTTATGGTTTCAGTTAGGGTTAGGTTTAGTGTTAGGGTATGGGTTCGGGTTATTTTTAGGGTTAGGGTTAGGGTTAGGGATAGGGTAATTGTTAGGATTAGGGTTAGAATTAAATTTAGAGTAAGCGTTAGGTTGAAGATTATTGTTAGGGTTATTGTAAGGGTTAGGGTTAGGGTTAGGGTATGGTCCAGGGATAGGTTTAGGGTTAGGGTTAGGTTTAGAGTTACAGTTAGTATTAATGTTAGTGTTAGGGTTAGGGTCAGTGAAAGGTTTAGGGTTAGATTTAGGATTAGGCTTAGTGTTAGGGTTGGGGTTAGTGTTGGTTTGGGGGTTAGGGTTAGGGTTATGGTAAGAGTTAGTGTTAGGTGTAGGTTTAGGGTTAGGGTTCGTCTGAGGGTTAGGGTTAGGGATAGTGTTAGCGATAGCGTTAGGCTTAGGGTTAAGTTTAGTGTTAGGGTAAGGGATAAGTTTAGAATTAGAGTTAGGGTTATTGTTATGGTTAGGGTTAAGTTTAGGGAAGGGTTAGGGTTAGTGTTTGGGTTATGTTTAGGGTTATGTTTAGTGTTATGTTAGGGTTAGGTTTAAAGGTAGGTTAGGGTTAGGAATTGTGTTACGATTAGTGTTAGGAATAGGGTTATGGTTAGAGTTGTGTTTAGGGTAAGGGTTAGGGGTTTGGTTAGTGTTAGAGTTAAGTTTGGTTAAGGTTAGTGTAAGGTTTAAGTTACAGTTAGGTTTAGTGTTAGGGTAAGGGCTATAGTTAGGGTTAGTGTTAGGGTTAGGTTGAGTGTTTGGGTTAGAGTTAGGTTAGTGTTAGGATTAGGTTTAGTGTTAGGGTTAGTTTAGGGTTAGGGTTAGTGTTAGTGTTAGGATTATGGTTAGGATTTGGTTTAGGGTTAGTGTTAGGGTTAGGTTTAGGGTTAAGGTAAGATTAGGTTTAGGGTTCGGGTTATGGTTAGGGTTATGCTTAGGGTTAGGATTAGTATTACAGTTAGGGTTAGGGGTAGGTTTAAGGCTAGGGTTTTTTTTTTAGTGTAATGTGCAGGCTTAGGGTTAGGGTTAGGTTTCGTGTTGGGTTAAGGTTATGGTTAGTGTTAGGGTTAGTCCTAGTGTTAGGTTTTGGGATGTCATTAGGGTTAGTGATAGAGTTAGAGTTAGGGTTAGAGTTAGGGTTATGTTTTGTGTTGGGGTTAGGGTTAGGTATTATTTATTTTTTTTTTTGCTTCCTTTGCAGGAACACTTTGAATTTCTAGGTTTCACTTCGTTTTCCCTTATACAGATAGATGCAGTTGGAACTCAATATCAAACATGGTTTTTGCTAGCTGCTTGAAACTTGACACAATCAATTATTTCTCAATGTGCTCTCTATGATTTGTTCCCTCTTGAAGTAGCCAAAAGAAGAGGTTGGTATAAAATACTTTTTATTTTAAACCGTTTGCCAAGCTTCCACAGAACTCCCAGTTTACAGAAATCTCAGCAAACATTTTTTCACCCGATCTTGTTGATATGTTCCTGGAATAATCGGTACTCCAGGCACACTTGGTTCCCTAAATTTTGTTCTTCTAGGTTAAAGAGTTTGTTTGCAGGAACACTTTGAATTTTTAGGTTTCACTTTGTTTTCCAGTATTGGTATACACACAGTTGGAACTATAAATCAAACACGGTTACTGCTAGCTGCTTGAAACTTGACACACTCCATTAGTTCTCAGTGTTCTATCTATCTTTTGTTCCCTCTTGAAGAAGCAGTAAGCAGAGGCAAGGAAAAAACACTTTCATTTGAAAGCATTTGCCAAGCTTCCACAGAATTCTGAGTTTACTGAAATCTCAGCAAATATTTTTTTCAACCTATCTTGTTCATACGTTGCAGAAATCATCAGTACTCCATCCCTTCTTGGCTCCCCAAATTTCATTCTTCTAGGTTAAAGCATTCATTTGCAGGAACACTTTGAATTTTTAGGTTTCACTTCGTTTTACCCTATATGTATACTCCCAATTGGAACTCTAAATCAAACACGATTTGTGCTAGCTGCTTGAAACTTGACACAGTGAATTAGTTCTCAGTGCTCTTTTTATGGCTTGTTCCCTCTTGAAGTAGCCCTAAGCAGAGACTGGGGAAAAACACTTTCATTTAAAAGCGTTTGCCAAGCTTCCACAGAACTCCAAGTTTCCTGAAATCCCAGCAAAATTTTTTTCACCCAATCTTGATGATACTTTGTGGTAATGATTGGTACTCCAGTCACATGTGGCCCCCAAATTTTGTTCTTCTAGGTTGAAGCATTCGTTTGCAGGAACACTTTGAAATTTTAGGTTTCACTTCGTTTTCCCCTATAGGGATTGATGCGGTTGGAACTCTAAATCAAACACTTTTTTTGCTAGCTGCTTGACATTTGACATACTGAGTTAGCTCTCAGTGTGTTCTCCGTGATTTGTTCCATCTTGTAGTTGCCCTCTGCAGAGGCAAGGAAAAAACACTTTTATTTGAAAGCATTTGCCAAGCTTCCACAGAACTCCCAGTTTCCTGAAATCCCAGCAAATATTATGTCACCCAAACTTTCCGATAGGTGGTCATAAAGATCGATACTCCATTCACACTTGGTCATCCAAATTTCGCTCTTCTATGTTGATGCATTCGTTTGCAGGAAACTGAAATTTTCGGTTTCACTTCGTTTTCCCCTATAGGGATAGATGTAGTTGGAACTCTAAATCAAACACGGCTTGTGGTAGCTGCTTGAAACTTGACACACTGAAATAGTTCTCAGTGCACTCTCTATGCTTTGTTCCCTCTTGAAGTAGCCCTAAGCAAAGGCACTTGTCAGTCAAGGAAATATCACTTTCATTTGAAAACGTTTGCCAATTTTCCACAGAACTCACAGTTTTCTGAAATCACAGCAAATATTTTTTCACCCGATCTTGATGATACTTGGCAGTAAAGATTGGTACTCCAGTATCACTTGCCCCCCAAAATTTCATTCTTTTAGGTTGAAGCGTTCATTTGCAGGAACACTTTGAAATTTTAGGTTTCATTTTGTTTTCCCCTATAGGAATAGATACAATTGGAACTCTAAATCAAACACGGTTTCTGCTAGCTGCTTGAAATTTGACACACTGAATTAGTTTTCAGTGCACTTTCTATCCTTTGTTCCCTATTGCAGTAGCCTTAAGCAGAGGCAAGGAAAAAACCTTTCATTTGAAAGTATTTGCCAAGCTTCTACAGAACTCCGAGTTTACTGAAATTTCAATAAATAATTTTACACCTGATATTTTTGATACTTGGCAGGAATGATTAGTATTCCAGCCACACTTGCCCCCCCCCAAATTTCGTTCTTCTAGGTTGAAGTGTTCGTTTGTAGGAACAGTTTGAATTTTTAAGTTTCACTTCGTTTTCCCCTATATGTATACTCCCAATTGGAACTCTAAATCAAACACAGTATGTGCTAGATGCTTGAAACTTGACACACTTCACTAGTTATTAGTGCACTCTCTATACTTCATTCCCCCTTGCAGAAGCACTAAGCAGAGGCAAAGTAAAAACACTTTCATTTGAAAGCGTTTGCCAATCTTCCACAGAATTCCAAGTTTCTTGAAATCTCCACAAATATTTTTTTCACGTGATCTTGTTGATATGATGCAAGAATCATCGGTACTCCAGCCACCCTTGGTTTGCCAAATTTCATTCTTCTAGGTTAAAGCGTTCGTTTTCAGGAACATTTTGAATTTGTAGGTTTCACTTCATTTTTCCCTAATGGTATACACTCAGTTGGAACCCTAAATCAAACACGGTGTGTGCTAGCTGCTTGAAACTTGACAAACTGAATTAGTTCGCTATGCATTGTTTGCTCTTGAAGTAGCCTTAAGAAGAGGCACTTGTCAGTCAAGGAAAAATCAAATTCATTTGAAACCCGTTGCCAAGCTACCACAGAACTCCCAGTTTATTGAAATTACAACAAATATTTTTTCAACCGATCTTGATGATACTTGGCAGTAATGATCAGTATTGCAGTCGCACTTGGCCTCCAAAATTTTGTTCTTCTAGGTTGAAGCGTTCATTTGCAGGAACACTTTGAAATTTTAGATTTCACTTCATTTTCCCTTATAGGAATGGTTGCAGTTGGAACTCTAAATCAAACACGGGTTATGCTAGCTGCTTGAAATTGGATACACTGAATTAGTTCTCAGTGCACTTTCTATGCTTTGTTCCCACTTGCAGTAGCCTTAAGCAGAGGCAAGGAAAAAAAATACTTTTCATTTGAAAGCATTTGCTAAGCTTCTACAGAACTCTGAGTTTTTCTGAAATCTCAGCAAATATATTTATACCCGATCTTTTTGATACTTGGCAGAAATAATCAGTACTCAAACTGCACTTGGCTCCCCAAATTTTGTTCTTCTATGTTGAAGGGTTCCTTTGCAGAAACAGTTTGAATTTTTAGTTTTAACTTCGTTTTCCCCTATAGGGAGAGAAGCAGCTGGAACTCTAAATCAAACAGGGTTTGTGCTACCTGCTTGAAATTTGACAAACTGAATTAGTTCTAATGTCCTTTCTATGCTTTTTTCCCTCTTGAGGTAGCTTGAAGGAAAGGCAGGGAATAAACAATTTCATTTGAAAGCGTTTGCCAAGCTTCCACAAACCTACATGATTACTGAATTCCCAGCAAATATTGTTTTCACCCAATCTTTCTGATACTTGGCCATAATGGTCGGTACTCCAGTCACACTTGGCCCCCCAAAATGTTGTTCCTCTCAGATGAAGCATTCGTTTGCAGGAACACTTTGAATTTTTAGGTTTCCCTTAGTTTTTCCATACTGGTATACACTCAGTTGGAGCTCTAAATCAAACACGGTTTGTGCTAGCTGCTTGAAACTTGACACAGTGAATTAGTTATCAGTGCTCTTTTTATGGCTTGTTCCCTCTTGAAGTAGCCATAAACAGAGACTGGGGGAAAAAACTTTCATTTAAAAGCATTTGCCAAGCTTCCACAGAACTCCGAGTTTCCTGAAATCCCAGCAAAGATTTTTTCACCCAATCTTGATGATACTTTGTGGTAATGATTGGTACTCCAGTCACACTTGGCCCCCAAATTTTGTTCTTCTAGGTTGAAGCATTCGTTTGCAGGAACACTTTGAAATTTAAGGTTTCACTTCGTTTTCCCCTATAGGGATTGATGCGGTTGGAACTCTAAATCAAACACGGTTTGTTGTAGCTGCTTGAAACGTGACACACTGAATTAGTTCTCAGAGCAATCTCTATGCTTTGTTCCCTCTTGAAATTGCCCTAAGTTTGAAGCATTCATTTGCAGGAAATTTTTGAAATTTTAGTTTTGTCTTCGTTTTCCACTCTAGGGATAGATGCAGGTGGAACTCTAAATCAAACATGGTTTCTGCTAGCTGCTTGAAATTTGACATACTGAATTAGTTCTCAGTGCATTCTCTATTCTTTGTTCCCTCTTGCAGAAGCCTTAAGCAGAGGCAAGGAAAAATCACTTTCATTTGAAACATTTGAGAAGCTTCCACAGAAATCCAAGTTTACTGAAAGCAAATATGTTTACACCCAATCTTTTTGATACTTGTTAGGAATGATCAGTATTGCAGTCACACCTGCCCCCTCAAATTTCCTTCTTCTAGATTAAAGTGTTCATTTTCAGGAATAGATTTAATTTTTAGGTTTCACTTCATTTTCCCCTACAGGGAGATATGCAGTGGAACTCTAAATCAAACACCATTTGTGCTAGCTACTTGAAACTTGACACACTGAATTAGTTCTCATTGAAATCTGTAGGCTTTTTTCCTGCTTGAAGTAGCCCGAAAGAGGGGCAGGGAAAAAAACAATTTTATTTGAAAACGTTTGCCAAGTTTCCACAGAACTCTGAGTTTACTTAAAGCCCAACAAATATTTTTTTTTCACCTGATCTTTTTGATAATTGGCTGTAATGATGGGTATTCCATTCACACTTGGCCCCTCAAATTTCATTCTTCTAGGTTGAAGCATTCATTTGCAGAAACACTTTGAAATTTTAGGTTTCACTTCATTTCTCCTATATGGATAGATGCTGTTGAAACTCTAAATCAAACACGGTTTTTGCTAGATGCTTGACATTTGACATACTGAGTTAGCTCTCAGTATTTGTTCCATCTTGCAATAGCCCTCAGCAGAGGCAAGGAAATAACACTTTCATTTGAAAGCATTTGCAGAGCTTTGACAGTTCTCCAAATTTACTGGAAACTCAGCATTATTTTTTCACCTAATCTTGTTGATACTTGGCAAGAATTATGAATGTACCAGTTGCACTTGGCTGCCCAAATTTCATTTTTCTAGGTTGAAGAGTTCATTTGCAGAAAAACTTTGAACTTTTAGGTTTCAATTCATTTTCCCCTATTGGGATACATGCATTTGGAATTCTAAATCAAACACAGATTGTGCTAGCTGCTTGAAGCTTGACTCACTCAATTAGTTCTCTGTGCACTCTCTATGTTTTGTTGCTGTTCAAGTAGCCCTATTAAGAGGCAAGGGAAATACACTTTCATTTGAAAGTGTTTGCAAAGCTTCCACAATTCTCCAAGTTTACTGCAATCTCAGCAAATATTTTTTCACCCGAACTTGTTGATACTTGGCAGGAAAGATTAGTATAGAAGATGCACTTGGCTGCCAAAAATTTGTTCTTTTAGGTTGAAGGATTCATTTGCAGGAACACTTTGAATTTTTAGGTTTCACTTCGTTTTGCCCTATAGGGATACATGCATTTGGAACTTTAAATCAAACCTGGATTGTGATAGCCACTTGAACCTTGACTCACTCAATTAGTTCTCAGTGTGCTCTCTATGCATTTTTCCCTGCTGAATTAGCCCTAAGCAAAGAAAAGAAAATTCACTTTCATTTGAAAGCTTTTGCAGAGATTCCACAGAACGTGGAGTTTACTGGTATCTCAGCAAATATTTTTTTCACCCGAACTTATTGATACATGGTAAAAAAGATGAGGATACCAGTTGCACTTGGCTGCCCAAATTTCGTTTTTCTATGTTGAAGCATTTATTTTCAGGTACACTTGGAATTTTTAGGTTTCACTTCATTTTCCCTATAAGGATACACGCATTTAGAACTCTAATTCAAACACGGATTTTGCTAGCTACATGAAGCTTGATAGTCTCAATTAGTTCTCAGTACACTCTGTATGCTTTTTTTGCCTGTTTAAGTAACCCTTAGAAGAGGAAAGGAAAATGCACTTTCAGAAGAATGCTTTTGAGGGCTTCCACAGAACTCCGAATTTACTGGAATCTCAGCAAATATTTTTTTTCACCATATCCTGTTGATTATTGGCAGGAAATATGAATATACCAGTTCCACTTGGCTGCCCAAATTTCATTCTTCTAATTTGAAGCATTCGTTTGCAGGAACAATTTGAATTTTAAGTTTCATTTCATTTTCCCCTATAGGGATTCATGCATTTGGAACTCTAAATCAAACACGGTTTGTACTAGCTGTTTGAAACTTGACCAACTGACAGACTTCTCAGTCTGCTCTGTATGCTCTCTTCCCTGTTGAAATAGCCCTATTAAGAGTCAAGGAAAATAGACTTTTATTTGAAAGCGTTTGCAGTGCTTCCACAGAACTCCGAGTTTCCTGGAATATCAGAAAATATTTTTTCACCACATTTGTTGATACTTTGCAGGAAATATGAATATACCAGTTGTTCTTGGCTGCCCAAATTTCATTCTTCTACATTGAAGCATTTATTTGCAGGAACACTTTGAATATTTAGGTTTCACTTCATTTTCCCCAGAGAGATACATGCAGTTGGAACTCCAAATTAAACATGATTTGTGCTAGCTGCTTGAAACCTGAATCACTCAATTAGTTCTCATTGCCCTCTCTATGCTTTGTTCCCTGTTGAAGTACCCCTAATCAGCGGCAAGAGAAATACAGTTTCATTTAAAAGCATTTGAGGAGCTTCCACAGAACTCTGAGTTTACTGGAATCTCAGCAAATATTTTTTAACCCAATTTTGTTGATATTAGGCAGGAAGGATGAGCATACCAGTTGCAATTGGCTGCCCAAATTTTGTTTTTCTAGGTTGAAGCGTTCATTTTCAGGAACATTTTGAAATTTTAGATTTCACTTTGTTTTCCCCTATAGGGATACATGCATTTGGAACTCTAAATCAAACATGGTTTGTGCTAGATGTTTGAAACTTAAGTCAGTCAATTAGTTCTCAGTGCGCTCTCTATGCTTAGTTCCCTGCTGAAGTAGCCCTAAGTAGAGGCACAAAAATACACTTTCATTTGCAAGCATTTGCAGAGCTTCCACAGAACACGGAGTTTCCTGGAATCTCAGCAAATATTCTTTTCACCAGATGTTGATGATACTTGGCAGGAAAGATGAGGATACCCATTGCACTTGGCTGCACAAATTTTATGATACTAGGCTGAAGCTATCATTTGCAGGAACACTTTGAATTTTTAGGTTTCACTTCATGTTCCCCTATAGGGATACATGCATTAGGTACTCTAAATCAAACATGGTTTGTGCTAGCTGATGGAAACTGGACTCACTCAATTAGTTCTCAGTACACTCTATATGCTTTCTTCCCTGTTGAAGTAGCCCTATTCAGAGGCAAGTAAAATACACTTTAAGGTGAATGTGTTTGCAAAGCTTCCACAGGACAACGAGTTTACTGGAATCTCTGCAAATATTTTTTGACCCGATCTTGTTGATACTTGGCAGGAAAGATGAGTATACTATTTGCACTTGGCTGCCCAAGTTTTGTTCTTCTAGGTTGATTCATTCGTTTGCAGGAACACTTTGAATTTTTAGGGTTCACTTCATTTTCTCCCATAGGGATACATGCATTTGGAACTCTAAATCAAATACGGTTTTTGCTAGCTGATTGGAATTTGACTCACTCAATTAGTTCTCAGTTTGCTCTTTATGCTTTGTTTCCTGTTGAACTACTGCTAAGAAGAGGAAACGAATATACAATATCATTTTAAAGCATTTGCAGTGGTTTCCCAGAACTATGAGTTTACTGGAATCTCAGCAAATATTTTTTCACCTGATCTTGTTGATACTTGACAAGAATTATGTATATGTCAGTTGCAATTGGCTGCCCAAATTTAGTTCTTCTAGGTTGAAGCATTTGTTTGCAGGAATACTTTGTACTTTTAGGTTTCACCTCATTTTCCCCTATAGGGATACATGCATTTGGAACTCTAAATCAAACATGGTTTGTGCTAGGTGCTTGAAACGTGACTCACTCAATTAGTTCTCAGTGTGCTCTCTATGCTTCATTCCCTGTTGATGTAACCCTAAGAAGAGGAAATGAAAATATACTTTCAGGTGATTCTGTTTTCAGAGCTTCCACAGAACTATGATTTTACTGGAATCTCAGCAAATATTTTTTCACGTGATCTGGTTGATTCGTGGAGGGAAAGATGAGAAAACCAGTTGCACTAGGCTGTCCATATTTTGTTCTTATAGGTTGAAGCTTTCGTTTGCAGGAAGACATTGAATTTTTAGGTTTCACTTCATTTTCCCCTATAGGGATACATGCATTTGGAACTCTAAATCAAACACGGTTTGGGCTAGTGGCTTGAAACTTGACTCACTCAATTAGATCTTAGTATCATTTGAAAGTGTTTTCAGAGTTTCCACAAAAATCTGATTTAATAGGATCTCAGCAAATACTTTTTCACCTGATCTTGTTCATACTTTGCCAGAAAGATGCATATTCCAGTTGCACCTGGTTTCCCAAATTTCATTCTTCTAGGTTTAAGCGTTTGTTTGCAGTATCACTTTGAATTTTTAGGTTTCTCTTTGTTTTCTCCTATAGGGATGCATGCATTTGGAACTCTAAATCAAACACCGTTTGTGCTAGCTCATTGAAACTTAACTCACTCAATTATTCTCTGTGCACTCTCTATGCTTTCTTCCCTGTTGAAGAAGCCCTGTTATGAGGCAGGGAAATTACACTTTCATTTGAAAGACTTTGCAGAGCTTCCACAGAACTCTGAACTTACTGGAATATCAGCAAATATTTTTTCACCCAAACTTGTTGACACTTGGCAGCAAAGTTGAATACACCATTTGCACATGGTGGCCCAAATTTTGTTCTTCTAGGTTGAAGCATTCATGTGCAAGTATACTTTGAATTTTTAGGTTTCACTTTATTTTCTCCTGTAGGGATACATGCATTTGGAACTCTAAATCAAACACGATTTGTGCTAGCTTGAAACTTGACTCACTAAAGTAGTTCTTAGTGCACTCTCTATTCTTTCTTCCCTGTTGAAGTAGCCCTATTCAGAGGCAAGAAAAATTTGAAAGAGTTTGCAGCTGCTTGAAACTTGACTCACTTAATTAGTTCTCAGTCTGCTCCCTATGTTTTGTTGTCTCATTAAGTAGCACTAAGCACAGGCAAAAAAAAAAAAAATATATATATATATATATATATATATATATATATATATATATATATATATATTTGAAAGCTTTTGCAGTGCTTCCACAGACTCTGAGTTTAGTGGAAAACCAGCATATGTTTTTTCACCAGATCTTGTTTATACTTGGCAGGAAAGATGAGTATACCAGTGGCACTTGCCTGCCCAAATTTCATTCTTCTAGGGTGAAGCGTTCGTTTACAGAAACACTTTGAATTTTTAGGTTTCACTTCATTTTCCCCTATAATGATACACACATTTGGTACTCTAAATAAAACATGGGTTTTGTTAGCTGCTTGAAACTTGACTCACTCAATTTGTCCTAACTGCACTCTATGCTTTCTTCCCTGTAGAAGTAACCCTAAGCAGAGGAAAGGAAAATACACTTTCATGTAAGTGTGTTTGGAGAGCTTCCACAGAACTACGAGTTTACTGGAACCTCAGAGAATATTTTTTCATCTGATCTTGTTGATACTTGGAAGGAACGATGAGTAAACCAGTTGTACTTGGCTGTCCAAATTTCGTTATTCTAGGTTGAAGCATTTGTTTGCAGGAACACTTTGAATTTTTACATTTCACATTCTTTTCCCTTATAGGGATATATAAATTTAGAACTCAAAATCAAACAGAGTTTCTTCAAAAGATTGAAACTTGACTCAGTCAATTATTTCTCAGTGTGCTCTGTATGCTTCTTCCCTGTTGAAGTAGCCCTATTCAGAGGCAAGGAAAATATTCTTTTATTTGAAAGCATTTAAATAACTTTCACAAAATGCCAGTTTACTGGAACATCAGCAAATATTTTTTCATCCCATCTTGTTGATACTTGGCAGAAAATATGAATTTACCAGTTTTTTTTTTTTTTTTTTTTTTTTTTTTTTTTTTTTTTTTGGCTGCCCAAATTTCATTCTTCTAGGTTGAAGCATTGGTTCTCAGGAACTCTGAATTTTTAGGTTTCACTTCGTTTTTTATCATAGGGATACATGTATTTGGAACTCTAAATCAAACATGATTTGCACTAGCTGATTGAACTTTGACTCACACAATTAATACTCAGTGCACTCTCTATGCTTTATTCCCTGTTGGAGTAGCTCTGTTCCGAGGCAAGGAAAATACACTTCCATATTAATGAGTTTTCAGAGCTTCCACAGAACTCTGTGTTTACTGGAATCTCAGGAAATGTTTTTCCCCTGATCTTGTTGATACACTAGTATACGAGTTGCACCTAGCTGCCAAAATTTCGTTCTTTTAGGTTGAAGCATTCATTTGCAGGAACACTTTGAATCTTTAGGTTTCACTTCATTTTCCCCTATAAGTATAAGCACATTTGGAACTCTAAATAAAACACCTATTGTGCTAGCTGCTTTAAACTTAATTCACTCAATTAGTTCTCCGTGAGCTCTCTATGCTTTGTTACCTGAAAAAATAGCCCTATTCAGAGGCAAGGAAAATACACTTTCATTTGAAAGCATTTGCAGTTCTTCCACAGAATTCCGAGATCACTGGAATCTCAGCAATCACTCAATTAGTTCTCAGTGCACTCTCCATGCTTTGTTCCCCCTGTTGAAGTAGCCCTAAGCAGAGGCAAGAAAAATACACTTTCTTTTGAAAGCGTTTACAGAGCTTCCACAGAACTCTGGGTTTACTAAAATCTCAGCATATATTTTTTCACCTGACTTGTTGATACTTGGCAAGAAAGATGAGTATACTTGTTTGACTTGGCTGCCCCAATTTCATTCTTTTAGGTTGAAGCACTCGTTTGCAGGAACACTTTGAATTTTTAGGTTTCAGTTTGTTTTCCCATATAGGGTTACAGGAATTTGAACTCTAAATCAAACACGGTTTGTGCTCGCTGCTTGAACCTTGACAAACTCAATTAGTTCTCAGTGTGTTCTCCATGCTTTTTTCCCTATTGAAGTAATCCTAATCAGATAAAAGGAAAATACACTTTCCGATGAATGCATTGCAGTACTTCCAGAGAACTACGAGTTTACTAGAATATAAGAAAATATTTTTTCACCCTATCATTTGATATGTGGCTGGAAATGTGTGTATACCATTTGCATTTAGCTTCACAAATTTCGTTCTTCTAGGTTGAAGCATTCGTTTCCAGGAAAACTTTGATATTTTAGATTCAACTTCATTTTCCCCTATCGGGATACATGCATTTGGAACTCCAAATCAAATACAGTTTGTGCTAGATGATTGAAACTTGAATTGCTCAAATAGTTCTCATTGTGCTCTCAATGCTTTCTTCCCTGTTAAAGTATACCAGTTGCACTTGCCTGCCCAAATTTCGTTCTTCTAGGCTGAAGTGTTCGTTTGCAGGAACACTTTAAATTTTTAGGTTTCACTTCGTTTTCCCCTATAGGGATACATGCATTTATTACTCTAAATAAAACACGGTATGTGCTAGCTCCCTGATACTTGAGTCACTCAATTATGTCTCAGTGCACTCTCTATGCTTCATTCTCTGTTGAAGTAGCTTTAAGCAGAGGCCAAAAAATACACTTTCATGAATGCATTTGCAGTGCATCCACAGAACTCCGAGTTTACTGGAATCTCAGCAAATATTTTTAGACTTGTACTTGTTGATATTTGGCACAAAAGATGAGTATACCAGTTGCACTTTGCTGCCCAAATTTTATTCTTCTTTGTTGAAGTGTTCGTTTACAGGAACACTTTGAATTTTTAGGTTTCAATTCATGTTCCACTATATGAATACATACATTTAGAACTCTAAACTAAACATTGTTTGTGCTTGCTGATTGAAACATGACTCACTCAATTAGTTCTCAGTGTGCTCTCTATGCTTTCTTCCCTGTGGGAATAGCCATATTCAGAGGCAAGGAAAATACACTTACATTTGAAAGCATTTACAGAGCTTCCAAAGAACTCTGAGTTTACTGGATTCTCAGCAAATCTCTTTTCACCTGATCTTGTTGATACTTGGCAGGAAAGAAAAGCATACCACTTGCACTTGGCTGCCCAAGTTTCGTTCTTTTAGGTTTTAGCATTCATTTGCAGGAACACTTTGAATTTTTAAGTTTCACTTAATTTTCTTCTACAGTTCCATGCATTTGGAACTCTAAAACAAACACGGTTTGTGCTGGCTGCTTGAAAATTGACTCAATCAATTACTTCTCAGTGTGTTCTGTATGCTTTTATTCCTCTTAAAGTAGCCCCAAGCAGAGACAAATAAAATACACTTTCATTGGAAAGCGTTTGCAGTGCTTCTATGAACTCTGAGTTTACTGGAATTTCAGCAAACATTTTTTTTCACCTTATCTTGCGGATACTTGGCAGAAAACATGAGTATACCAGTTGCACTTGAGTGCCCAAATTTGGTTCTTCTAGGTTGAAGCATTCGTTTGCAGGAACACTTTGAATTTTTAGGTTTCACTTCACTTTCCCTTATATGGATACTTGCAATTGGAACTCTAAATCAAACACAGTTTGTGCTGGCTGCTTGAAACTCGTCTCATTCAATTATTTCTCAGTGCACTATCTATGCTATGTTTCATGTCGAATCAGTCCTAATCAGACGGAAGGAAAATACACATTCATTTGAAACCATTGCAGAGTTTCCACAGAACTCTGAGTTTACTGGAATCTCAGCAAATATATTTTCACAGGAACTTGTTGATACTTGGCATGAAACATGAGTATACCAGTTGCACTTGGATGCCCAAATTTCATTCATCTAGGATAAAGTGTTCGTTTGCACGAATATATTGAATTTTTAGTTTTCACTTCGTTTTCCCCTATAGAAATACATGCATTTGGAACCCGAAATCAAACAAGTTTTGTGCTAGCTGCTTGAAACTTGACTCACTCAGTTAGTCCTCAGTGCCCTCTCTATCCTATGTTCCCTCTTGAAGTAGCCCTAAGCAGAGGCAAAGAAAATACACTTTCATTTGAAAGCATCTGCAGAGCTTTTACAGAACGCCAAGTTTACTGGAATCTCAGCAAATATTTTTGCACTCAATCTTGTTGATTCTTTGCAGGAATGATGAGTATACCAGTTTCACATGGCTGTCAAAATTTTGTACTTCCAGGTTGAAGAATTCATTTGCAGGAGCACTTTGAATTTTTAGGTTTCACTTCATTTTCCACTATAGGAATACAGGCATTTGGAACTCTAAATCAAACACGGTTTGTCCTAGCTGCTTGAAATATGGCTCACTCAATTAGTTCTCAAAGTGCTCTCTATGCTTTATTCCTTTTTGAAATAGCCCTAAGCAGAGGCAAGGAAAATACACTTTAATTTGAAAGCATTTGCAGTGTTTTTAAAGAACTCTGAGTTTACTGGAATCTCAGCAAACATTTTTTCACCCAATCTTGTTGATACTTGGATAAAAAGATGAATATACTATTTGCACTTGGCTGCCCAAAATACGTTCTTCTAGGTTGAAGGGTTCATTTGCAGGAATACTTTGAATTTTTAGGTTTCACTTCTTTTTCCCCTATAGGGATACATGCATGTGGAACTCTAAATCACACATGGTTCATGCTAGTTTCTTAAAATTTGACACACTCAATTAGTTCTCAGTGCACTCTCTCTCCTTTTTTACCTGCAGAAGTAGCCCTTAGCAGAGGCAAAGAACATACACTTTCATTTGAAAGCGTTTTCGGAGCTTCCACCAAACTCCGAGTTTACTGGAATGTCAGCAAATTTTTTTTGGACAATTTTGATGATACTTGGCAGGAAAGATGAGTATACCAATTGCACTTGGCTGCCCAAATTTCGCTCTTCTAGGTTGATGCATTTGTTTGCAGGAGCACTTTGAATTTTTAGGGTTCACTTCATTTTCACTATACTGATACATGCATTTTGAACTCTAAATCAAACACGGTTTTTGCCATCTGCTTGAAACTTGAATCATTCAATGAGTTCACAGTGTGCTCTCTATGCATTCTTTCTGGTTGAAGTAGCCCTAAGCAGAGGTAAGGAAAATACATTTTAATTTGAAAGCCTCTCAAGAGCTTCCACAGAACTCCGAGTTTCCTGGAATCTCAGAAAAAATAAATTCCTGATTTTGTTGATATTTGGCAGAAAAGATGAGTATTCTAGTTGCACTTGGCTGCTCAAATTTCATTCTTCTAGTTTGTAGCATTCGTTTGCAGAAAAACTTTAAATTTTTAGTTTCACTTCTTTTGCCCAATAGGAATACATGCATTTGGAACATTAAATCAAACACAGTGAGTGCTAGCTGCTTGAAACTTGGCTCATTCAATTAGTTATTAGTGCAATCTTTACACTTTGTTACCTGTTGAAGTATCCCTAATCAGAGGCAAGGAATATACACTTTCATTTGAAAGCATCTACATTGCTTCCACAGAAGTCTGAGTTTACTGGAAACTTAGCAAATATTTTTTCACCCAATCTTTTTGATACTGAACAGGGAAGATGAGTATACCAGTTTCACTTAGCTGTCAAAATTTTATTTGTGTAGGTTCAAGAGTTCATTTGCAGTAACACTTTGAATTTTTAGGTAACAGGTTTTTTTTGTTGTTGTTTGTTTGTTTTTTTTTTTTTTTCCCCATATAGCAATACATGCATTTGGATCTCTAAATCAAACACGGTTTATGATAGCACCTTCAAACTTGACTCACTCAATTAGTTCTCAGTGCACTCTCAACTGTTTTTTCCCCTTTTGAAGTAGCCCTAAGAAGAGGCAAGAAAATATATATTTACATTTGCAACTGTCTGTAGAGCTTCCACAGAACTCTGAGTTTACTGAAATCTCAGCAAATATTTTTTCAACCAATCTTGTTGATACTTGGCAGGAAAGATGAGTATACCAGTTACACTTGGCTGCCCAAATTTCGTTATTCGAGGTTGAAGCATTTGTTTGCAGGAACACTTTGAATTTTAAGATTTCATTATGTTTTTTCCTCTAGGGATACATGTATGTGGAACTCTAAATCTAACATGATTTGGGCTAGCTGCTTGAAATTTGACTCACTCAATTAGTTCTAAGTGCCCTCTCTATCCTCTGTTCCCTGTTGAAGTAGCCTTAAGCAGAGGCAAGAAAGTGACACTTTCATTTGAAAGCATTTGGAGAGTTTCCACAGAACTCCGAGTTTACTGGATTCTTAGCAAATATTTTTTTTTTTCATCCGAACTTGTTGATACATGGCAGGAAAGATGAGTACACCAGTTGCACTTGGCTGCCCGAATTTCATTCTTCTAGGCCTAAGCCTTCGAATGCAGAAACCCTATGTATTTTTCGGTTTCATTTCATATTCTCTTATAGAGATACATGCATTTGAATCTCTATATCAAACACCATTTGTGCTAGCTGGTTGAAACCTGACTCACTCAATTAGTTCTCAGTGCACTCTCTCTGCTTTAATCCCTCTTGAAATAGCCCCAAGCAAAGGCAAGGAAAGTACACTTTCATTTGAAAGTGTTTGCAGAGCTTCCACAGAACTCTGAGTATACTAAAATCTCAGCAAATATTTTTTCACCCGATCTTGTTGATACTTGGCAGGAAAGATGACTATGCCATTTGCACTTGGCTGCCCAAATTTTGTTCTTCTAAGTTGAAGTGTTCATGTGCAGGAACACTCTGAATTTTTAGGTTTCAATTCTTTTTTTTTTTCCTTTATGAATAGATGCATTTGGAACTCTGAATCAAACCTGGTTTGTGATAGCTGATTGAAACTTGGCTCACTCAATTAGTTCTACGTGAACTCTCTCTCATTTGTTCCCTGTTGAAGTAGCCCTAAGAAGAGGCAAGAAAAATACTCTTTAATTTGAAAGTGTTTACAAAGCTTCCAGAAAACTCCGAGTTTATGGGAATCTCAGCAAATATTTTTGCACCTGATCTTGTTAATACACTGCAGAAAAGATGAGTATACCAGTTGCACTTGGTTGCCCAAATTTCGTTCTTCTAGGTTGAAGCGTTCGTTTGCAGGAAAACTTTGAACTTTTAGGTTTCACTTCATTTCCCCTATAGGGATACATGTATTTGGTACTCTAAATCAAACATGGTTTGTGCTAGCTGCTTGAAATATGACTCACTCAATTAGTTCTCAGTGCACTCTCTATGCTTTTTTTTTTTCCTGTTGAAGTAGCCGTAAGAAGAGGTAAGGAATATATACTTTCATTTGAAAGAGTCTGCAGCGCTTCCACAGAACTCCCACTTTACTTGAATGTCAGCAAATATTTTTTCAAACAATCTTGTTGATATGTAGCAGGAAAGATGAGTATACAAGTCGCACTTGTCTGCCTAAATTTCGTTCTTATAAGTTAAAGCATTCATTTGCAGGAACACTGAATTTTTAGGTTTCACTTAATTTTCCCCTATAAGATAACATGCATTTGGAACACTAAATCAAACACGGCTTTTGCTGTCTGCTTGAAACTTGACTCACTCAATTAGTTCTCAATGTGCTCTCTATGCATTCTTCCCTGTTGAAGTAGCCCTATTCAGAGGCAAGGAAAATACACTTTTATTTGAAAGCATTGGCAGAGCTTCCACAGAACTCCAAGTTTACTGGAATCTCAGCAAATAGTTTTTCACTCGATCTTATTGGTACTTGGCAGGAAATATTAATATACCATTTACACTTACCTGCCCAAATTTCATTCTTCTAGGTTGAAGCACTCGTTTGCAGGAACACTTTTAATTTTTAGGTTTAATTTCATTTTCCCCTATAGGTATACATGTATTTGCAACTCTAAATCAAACATGGATTGTGCTACCTGCTTGAACCTTAACTCACTCAATTGGTTCTCAGTGTGCTCTCTATGCTTTTTTCCCTGTTCAAGTAGCCCAAAATGGAGTGAAGGAAAATACTTTCATTTGAAAGTGTTTGCAGAGCTTCCACAAAATTCTGAGTTTACTGGAATCTCAGCAAATATTTTTTTCAAAAAAATCTCATTGATACTTGCCAGGAAATATGAATATACCAAGTGCACTTGGCTTCCCAAATTTCGTTCTTGTAGGTTGAAGTGTTTGTTTGCAGGAACACTCTGAATATTTAGGTTTCAATTCATTTTCCCATAGAGGGATACATTCATTTTGAACTCTAAATCACACACGATTTGTGCTAGCTGCTTGAAACTTGACTCACTCAATTACTTCTCTGTGCACTCTCTATGCTTTGTTCCCTGTTGTAGTAGCCCTATTCAGAGGCAAGGGAAATACACTTTTATTTAAAAGGGTTTAAGGAGCTTCCACAGAACTGTGAGTTTATTGGAATCTAAGCAAATTATTTTTTAACCCAATATTGTTGATATTAGGCAGGAAGAATGAGTATACCAGTTGCATTTGGCTGCCCATTTTTTTTTTATCTAGGTTGAAGCCTTCATTTGCAGGAACACTTTAAACTTTTAGGTTTCACTTTGATTTCCTCCATAGAGATACCTACATTTGGAACTGTAAATCAAACACAGATTGTGCAAGCTGCTTGAAACTTGAATCACTCAATTAGTTATCAGTGTGCTCTCTACACTATATTGCCTGCTTAAGTATACCTAAGCAGAGGCAAAAAACAAAACAAAGAAACCAAAAAAACTACACTTTCATTTGAAAGCATTTGCAGAGCTTCCATAGAACTCTGAGTTTAATGGAATCTTAGCAAATATTTTTTCACACCATCTTGTTGATACTTGGCAGGAAAGATGAGTATACCAGTGGCATTTGACTTCCCAAATTTCATTCGTCTTGGTTGAAGCATTCGTTTGCAATAACACTTTGAATTTTTATGTTTCACTTTGTCTTCCCCTATAGGAGTACATGCTTTTGGGACACTACATCAAACATGGTTTGTGCTAGCTGGTGAAACTTGACTCAATCAAAGTGTGTTCTGGGCACTCTCTCTGCTTTGTTCTTTGTTGAAATAGCTCTAAGCAAGGGCAGGGGAAATACACTTTCATTTGAAATTGTTTGTAGGGCTTCCCCAGAAATCTGAGTTTACTGGAATCTCAACAAGTATTTTTTCACCTGATCTTGTTGGTACTTGGCAGGAAATATGAAGGTACCATTTGCATTTGGTTGCCCAAATTTCATTCTTCTAGGTTGAAGCATTGATTTTCAGGAACAATTTGAATTTTTGGGTTTCACTTTGTTTCCCCTATAGGGATACATGCATTTGGAAATCTAAATCAAACAGGTTTCCTGCTAGATGCTTGAAACTTGACTCACTCAATTAACTCTCTGTGTGCTCTCTATGCTTTATTTCCTGTTGAAGTAGCCCTAAGCAGAGGCAAGGAACATATACTTTTATTTGGATGTGTCTGCAGGGTTTCTACACAACATCAAGTTTACCAGAATGTCAGCAAAATATTTGTTCACCCAATATTGTTGATAATTGGCAGGAAAGATGAGTATACGAGTTGCAATTCACTGTCCAAATTTTATTCTTCTAAGTTGAAGCATTCGTTTGCATAACACGTTGAATTTTTAGGTTTCACTTCATTTTCCCCTATAGGGATACACGGATTTGGAACTCTAAATCAAACATGGTTTGGGCTAGCTGCTTAGAACTTGACATGCACAATTAGTTCCGAGTGTGCTCTCAATGCTTTGATCCATGTCGAAATACCCCTAAGCAGAGTCAAGGAAAATACAGTTACATTTGAATACGTTTGCAGAGCTTCCACAGTACTCCCAGTTTACTGGAATCTCAGCGAATATTTTTTCTCCTGATCTTGTTGATACTTGCCTTAAAAGATGAGTATACCAGTTGCACTTGGCTTCCCAAATTTCATTCTTCTATATTGAAGCGCTCATTGCAGGAACACTTTGATTTTTTTCAGTTTCACTTTGTTTTCCCTATAGGGATACATGCATTTGGAACTATAAATCAAACAGAGTTTTTGCTAGCTGCATGAAAGTTGACTCATTCAATTAGTTCTCAGTGTACTCTCTCTGAATTCTTCCCTGTTGAAGTCGCCCTAAGCAGAGGCAAGGAAAATACACTTTCATTTGAATGTGCCTGCAGATCTTCCACAGAACTCTGAGTTTACTGATATCTCAGCAAATATTTTCTCACCACATTATGTTGATACTTGGCAGGAAAGATGAGTACACTAGTTCCAATTTTCTGTCCAAATTTTGTTCTTCTGGGTTGAAGCGTTTGTTTAGAGAAACACTTTAAAATTTGGGTTTCCTTCTTTTTCCCCTATAGGGATACATGCATTTGGAGCTCTAAATCAAACATGGTTTGTGCTAGCTGCTTAAAACTTGACACACTCAATTAGTTTTCAGTGTGCTTTCAATGTTTTGTTCCCTATTGAAATAGCCCTAAGCAGATTCAAGGAAAATACAATTTCATTTGAAAGCATTTGCAGAGCTTCCACAGAACTCCTAGTTTACTGGAATCTCAGAAAATATTTTTTTCTCCTGATCTTGTTGATACTTGCCTGGAACGATGAGTATACCTGTTGCATTTGGCTGCCAAAATTTTGTTTTTCTATGTTGAAGCACTTATTTGCAGGAACACTTTGAATTTTTCAGTTTCACTTTGTTTTCCCATGCATTTGGAACTCTAAATCAACCTTGGTTTGTGCTAGCTGCATGAAAGTTGACTCATTCAATTAGTTCTCAGTTTACTCTCTCTGAATTCTTCCCCATTGACGTAGCCCTAAGCAGAGGCAAGGAAAATACACATTTATTTGAATGTGCTTGCAGATCTTCCACAGAACTCCGAGTTTACTGATATCTCAGCAAATATCATCTCACCAAATTATGTTGATATTTGGCAAGAAAGATGAGTATACCAATTTCACTTTTCTGCCCAAGTTTCGTTGTTCTAGGTTGAAGCATTTGTTTGCAGGAAAACTTTAAATTATTAGGTTTCCCTTTGTTTTCCCCTGTAGATATACATACATTTGGAACTCTAAATTAAACATGGTTTGTGCTACATGGTTGATATTTGACTCACTCAATTAGTTATCAGTGTGCTCTCTCTGCTTTGTTAACTTTTGAAGTAGCCCTAAGCAGAGGCATGGAAAATATAGTTACTTTTGAAAGTGTTTGCAGATCTTCCACAGAACTCTGAGTTTACTGTATTCTCAGAAAACATTTTTTCACCCAAAATTGTGGATACTTAGCATGAAAGATGAGTATTAAAGTTGCACATGGCTGTCCAAATTTTTTTCCTCTAGGTTGAAGCTTTCCTTGGAAGGAACATTTTGAATTTTTAGGTTTCACATCATTTTCCTTATAGGGATACATGCATTTGGAACTCTAAATCAAACACAGTGCGGTAGGCACACTTGAAGAAGTAAACAGAATTCCAAATTCAAGAAGCCTACAGGACACAGAATGTGCAAAATCATAAGAGATCCACACCAAGACACATTATAATGAAGATGCCCAACATACAAAATAAGAAGAGAATTTTAAAGGCTATAAGAGAAAGGAAGCAGATTGCATTTATGGGTTCCTGGAACAACATATTTCAAATGCTGAAAGAAAATGGGTTCCAACCAAGAATCATGTATCCAGCAATATTAAGCTTCAGGAAGGAAGATGAAATTAAAACCTTCCATGATAAACAAAAGTTAAAAGAATTTGCAGCTGGAAAAACAGATCTTCAAAACATCCTTGGCAAAACATTACAGGAAGAGGAAATTGAATATAACAATGAAAACAAACAGTGGGAGGTAGTACAGTAAAGGTAAAAAATAAACAAAGAGGGAAAAAATCATGTTAAGCAACATAAATTAACAAATGTGGCTGGAAATACAAATCATATCTCAATAGTAACCCTAAATGTTAATGGCTTAAACTCACCAATCAAGAAACACAGGCTAGTAGAATGGATTAAAAAAAAAAAAGATCCAACAATATGCTGCCTACAGGAGACACATTTGATAGGAAAAGACTTACACAGACTGAAGGTGAAAGGTTGGAAAAAATCATATCACTCATATGGACCTTGAAAACAAGCAGGAGTGTCCATACTCATATCAAATAAAATAGACTTCAAGCCAAGGTTAATCAAAAGGGATAAAGAAGGACACTACATACTGCTCAAGGGAACCATACACCAACAAGACATAACAATCATATATATATATATATATATATATATATATATATATATATATATATATATATATCCCAAACAATGGTGAAGCTATATATATATATATATATATATATATATATATATATATATATATATATATATATATATATATATCCCAAACAATGGTGAAGCTATGTTGATCAAACAAACTCTTCTCAAGTTCAAGAGTCAAATAGACCACAATACAATAATTATGGGAGACTTCAACACACCTCTCTCACCATTGGAAAAATCTTCCAAACAAAAGTTGAAATAAACCCTAGGGAACTCAATGATACAATTAATAACCTAGACTTAATTGACATATATAGAATATACTACTCAACAGCAAGCAGTTACACATTTTTCTCAGCAGCACATG
Source organism: Marmota monax (assembly GCF_021218885.2). Lineage (NCBI taxonomy): Eukaryota > Metazoa > Chordata > Mammalia > Rodentia > Sciuridae > Marmota > Marmota monax. The sequence continues at coordinate 93,771 of NW_026692612.1, forward strand.
GATCCTTCACAAAACTAGAGCCTATATTATGTCACAGGGCAACTCTTAGAAATCATAAAGGAGTAGAGATAATACCATGCATCCTATCTGATCAAAATGGAATGAAACTGGAAATAAATGATAAAAGAAGGAAGGAAAAACCCTGCATCACTTGGAGAATGAATAATATGTTACTGAATGATCAATGGGTTACAGAAGACATCAAGGAGGAAATTTAAAAATTCTTAGAGATAAATAAAAACACAGACACAACATATCGGAATCTATGGGACACAATGAAAGAAGTTCTAAGATGAAAATTAATTGCTTGGAGTTCATTCCTTAAAAAAAGAAAAAAAAACAACAAATAAATGATCTCACACTTCATCTCAAAATCCTAGGAAAAGAAGAGCAAAACAGCAGCAAAAGTAGTAGAAGGCAAGAAATAATTAAAATCAGAGCTGAAATCAATGAAATTGAAACAAAAGAAACAATTGAAAAAATTGACAAAACTAAAAGTTGGCTCTTCGAAAAAAATAAATAAGATTGACAGACCCTTCACCATGCCAACGAAGGGAAGAAGAGAGAGAACTCAAATTATTAGCATATGGGATGAAAAAGGAAATATCACAACATACACTACAGAAATACAGGATATAATTACAAATTATTTTGATTCCTTATACTCCAATAAAAGAGAAGATAGTGAAGGCATCGATAATTTTTTTTTCTTTTTTTTATTGGTTGTTCAAAACACTGCAAAGCTCTTGACATATCATATTCCATACATTAGATTCAAGTTGGTTATGAACTCCCAATTTTACCCCAAATACAGGTTGCAGAATCACATCGGTTATACATCCACATTTTTACATAATGCCCTATTAGTAACTGTTGTATTCTGCTACCTTTCCTATCCTCTACTATCCCCCCTCCTCACCCCTCCCATCTTCTCTCTCTACCCCATCTACTGTAATTCATTTCTCTACTTGTTTATTTTCACATTCCCCTCACAACCTCTTATATGTAATTTTGTATAACAATGAGGGTCTCCCTCCATTACCATGCAATTTCCCTTTATCTCCCTTTCCCTCCCACCTCATGTCCCTGTTTAATGTTAATCTTTTCTTCCTGCTCTTCCTCCCTGCTCTGTTCTTAGTTGCTCTCATTATATCAAAGAAGACATTTGGTATTTGTTTTTTTAGGGATTGGCTAGCTTCACTAAGCATAATCTGCTCTAGTGCCATCCATTTCCCTGCAAATTCCATGATTTTGTCATTTTTTAGTGCTGTGTAATACTCTATGGTGTATGAATGCCACATTTTTTTATCTATTCATCTATTGAATGGCATCTGGGTTGGTTCCACAGTCAAGCAATTGTGAATTGTGCTGCTATGAACATCGATGTGGCAGTATCCTTGTAGTACGCTCTTTTAAGGTCTTCAGGGAATAGTCCGAGAAGGGCAATAGCTGGGTCAAATGGTGGTTCCATTCCCAGCTTTCCCAGGAATCTCCATACTGCTTTCCAAATTGATTGCACCAGTTTGCAGTCCCACCAGCAATGTACAAGAGTACCCTTTTCCCCACATCCTCGCCAGCAATTGTTGTTGTTTGACTTCATAATGGCTGCCAATCTTACTGGAGTGAGATGGTATCTTAGGGTGGTTTTCAGATAAATTTCTTAAGTCATATGATCTGCCCAGATTGATTCAGGAGGATATACACAAAATACACAGACCAATATCAATTGAGGAAATAGAAGAAGCCATCAAAAGACTACCAACTAAGAAAAGCCCAGGACCGGATGGGTATACAGCAGAGTTTTACAAAACCTTTAAAGAAGAACTAATACCAATACTTTTCAAGCTATTTCAGGAAATAGAAAAAGAGGGAGAACTGTCAAATTCATTCTATGAGGCCAACATCACCCTGATTCCTAAACCAGACAAAGACACTTCAAAGAAAGAAAACTATAGACCAATATCTCTAATGAACATTGATGCAAAAATCCTCAATAAAATTCTGGCAAATTGGATACAGAAACATATCAAAAAATCGTGCATCATGATCAAGTAGGATTCATCCCTGGGATGCAAGGCTGGTTCAAAATATGGAAATCAATAAATGTTATTCACCACATCAATAGACTTAAAGATAAGAACCATATGATCATCTCAATAGATGCAGAAAAAGCATTTGAACAAAGTACAGCATCCCTTTATATTCAAAACACTAGAAAAACTAGGGATAACAGGAACATACCTCAATATTGTAAAAGCTATCTATGCTAAGCCTCAGGCTAGCATCATTCTGAACAGAAAAAAATTGAAGGCATTCCCTCTAAAATCTGCAACAAGACAGGGATGCCCTCACTCACCATTTCTATTCAACATAGTTCTTAAAACACTGGCCAGAACAATTAGACAGATGAAAGAAATTAAAGGCATAAAAATGGGAAAAGAAGAACTGAAATTTTCACTATTTGTTAATGACATGATTCTACCCCTAGCAGACCCAAAAGGGTCTACAAAGAAACTACTAGACCTAATAAATGAATTCAGCAACGTGGCAGGATATAAATTCAATATGCATAAGTCAAAGCCATTCCTGTGTATCAGAGACAAATCTTCTGAAATGGAAATGAGGACAATCACCCCAATATTCTAAAAAAAATAAAATATAATACTTGGGAACAAACCTAACAAAAAAGGTGAAAGATTGATACAATGAAAAATACTGAACCCTAAAGAGAGAAATAGGAGAAGATCTTAGAAGATGGAAAAATATACCCTGTTCATGGATAGGCAGAACTAACATCATCAAAATGGTGATATTAACAAAAGTTCTCTATAGCTTTAATGCAATTCCAATCAAAATCCCAATGGAATTTCTTGTAGAAATAGATAAAGCAATTGTGAAATTCATATGGAAAAAAAAGACCCAGAATAGCAAAAGCAATTCTAAGCAGGAAGTGTGAATCAGGTGGTATAGTGATACCAGACTTCAAACTATACTACACAGAAATAGTAACAAAAACAGCATGGTACTTGTACCAAAACAGGGGGGTGGACCAATGGTACAGAAAAGGGGACACAGAGACCAATCCATAAAATTACAACTATCTTATATTTGATAAAGGGGCTAAAAGCATGCAATGAAGGTAGGATAGCATCTTCAACAAATGGTGCTGGGAAAACTGGAAATCCATATGCAACAAAATGAAACTGAATCCCTTTCTCTCATCATGCACAAAAGTTAACTAAAAATGGATCAAGGAGATTGATATCAAATCAGAGACTCTGTGTTTGAGAGAAGAAAAATTTGGCTCCGATCTACATATTGCGGGGTCAGGCTCCAAATTCCTTAATAGGACACCCATAGCACAAGAGTTAAAAACAAGAATCAACAAATGGGATTTACTCAAACTAAAAAGTTTTTTTTCTCAGCAAGAGAAACAATAAGAGAGGTAAATAGGAAGCCTACATCCTGGGAACAAATTTTTACTCCTCACACTTCAGATACAGCCCTAGTATCCAGAGTATACAAAGAATTCAACAAATTAAACAATAAGAAAAAAATAACCCAATCAACAAATGGGCCAAGGACGTGAACAGACACTTCTCAGAGGAAGACATACAATCAATCAACAAATACATGAAAAAATGCTCATCACCTCTAGCAGTCAAAAAAATGCAAATAAAAAATGCCCTAAGATACCATCTCACTCCAGTAAGATTGGCAGCCATTATGAAGTCAAACAACAAGTGCTGGTGAGGATTTGGGGGAAAGGGTATACTTGTACATTGCTGGTGGGACTGAAAATTGGTGTGGCCAATTTGGAAAGCAGTATGGATTTTCCATGGAAAGCTGGGATTGGAAATACCATTTGACACAGCTATTCCCCTACTCAGACTCTTCCCTGAAGACATTAAAAGCACGTACTATAGGGATACTGCTACATGGATGTTCATAGCAGCACAATTCACAGTAGCCAGACTGTGGAACCAACCTAGATGTCCTTCAATAGATGAATGGATTAAAAACTGTGGCATTTATACACAATGGAGTATTACTCTGCACTAAAAATTAACAAATTTGGAATTTGCAGGGAAATGGCTGGCATTAGAGCATATTATGCTAAGTGAAGCCAGCCCATCCTTAGAAAACAAATGCCAAATGTCTTCTTGGATATAAGGAAAGCAACAAAGAACAGAGCAGGGAGGAAGATCATGAGAAGAAGATTAACATTAAACAGGGATGAGAGGTGGTAGGGAAAGGGAGATGGAAGGGAAATTGCATGGAAATGGAAGGAGACCCTCAATGTTATACAAAATTAAATATAAGAGAAAGTGAGGGGAAAGGGGGAAAAATGGGGAGAAATAAATTACAGTAGATAGGGTAGAAATAGAAAATGGGAGGGGAGGGAATGGGAGGGGGATAGTAGAGGATAGGAAAGGCAACAGAACACAACAGACACTAGTAAGGCAGTATGTAAAAATGTAGATGTGTAACCAATGTGATTCTGCAATCTGTATACATGGTAAAAATGGGAGTTCATAACCCAGTTGAATCAAATGTATGAAATATGATATGTCAAGAACTATGTAATGTTTTGTACAAGTAATAATAAAAATTAAAAATAAAAAAGTAAAACACAGTTTGTGCTAGCTGCTTGAAACATGACTAATTCAATTAGTTCTCAGAGTGATCTCTATGCTTTTTCCCTGTGAAGTAGCCATAAGCAGAGGCAAGGAAGAAAAACTATAATTTAAAAGCATATGAAGAGCTTCCACACAATGCCAATTTTACTGAAATCAGCAATTATTTTTTCACCTGATCTTGTTGATACTCAATAAGAAAGATGAGTATACCAGTTGCACTTGGCTGTTCAAATTTCGTTCTTCTAGTTTGAAGCATTCATTTGCAGGAACACTTCCAATTCCTAGTTTTCACTTCATTTTTCCTTATATGGATACATGCATTTGGAACTCTAAATCAAACACGGTTTGTGCTATCTTCTTGAAACTTGACTCACTCAATTAGTTCTTTGTGCACTCTCTCTGATTTCTTCCCTGTTGAATAAGCCCTAAGCAGAGGCAAGGAAGATACACTTTCATTTGAAAGCGTTGTGGAGCTTCCACGGAACTCCGATTTTACTAGAATCAGCAAATATTTTTTCACCTGATCTTGTTGATTCTTGGCAGGAGAGATGCGAACACCACTTGTACTTGGCTGCCTAAATATTGTTCATCTAGGTTGAAGCTTTCGGTGGCAGGAACACTTTGAATTTTTCGGTTTCACTTCGTGTTCCCCTATAGGGATACATGCCTTTGGATCTCTAAAACAAACACAGCTTTTTCTAGTTTCTTAAAACTTGACTCACTCAATTAGATTTCGGTGCAATCTCTATGTTTTATTCCTGTGATGTATCCATAAGCAGAGGCAAGAAAAAATCACTTTCATTCGAAAGTTTCTGAAGAGCTTCCACATAACGCTGAGTTTACTGGCATGTCAGCAAGTGTTTTTTCACCTGAACTTGTTGATACTTGGTAAGAAAGATGAGTATACCAGTTACATCTAGGCTGGCCAAATTTTGTTCCTCTAGGTTGAAGCATTCATTTGCAGGAACACTTTAAATTCTTAGGTTTCACTTCGTTTTCCCGTATAGAGATACATGCATTTGGAACTTTAAATCAAACACAGTTTGTGCTACATGCTTGAAACTTGACTCACTCAATTAGTTCTCAGTGAGCTGTCTCTGCTTTGTTAAGTTTTGAAGTTGCCCTAAGCAGAGGCATGGAAAATATATTTTCTTTCAAAAGCGTTTGCAGAGCGTCCACAGAACTCCAAGTTTACTGTAATTTCAGCAAAAATTTTTTCACCCAAACTTGATAATACTTGGCATGAAAGATGAGTATTAAAGTTGCACATGGCTCCCCAAATTTTGTTCTTATACATTGAAGCTTACCTTGGCAGGAACACTTTGAAATTTTAGGTTTCACGTTTTTCTTATAGGGATACATGCATTTGGAACTCTAAATCAAACAGGGTTTGTGCTAGTTGCTTGAAACTTGACTCACTCAATTAGTTCTCAGTACACTCTGATTTCTTCCCTGTTGAAGTAGCCCTACACAGATGCAAGGAAAATATGCTTTCATTTGAAAGCATTTGCAGAGCTGCCACAGAACTTCGAGTTTACTGGAATCTCAGCAAATACTTTTTCACCTGATCTTGTTGATACTTCACAAGAAAGATGAGTATACGAGTTACACTTGGCTGCCCAAATTTCATTCTTCTAGGTTGAAATGATAATTTTCAGGAATACTTAGAATTTATAGGTTTCACTTCATTTTCCCCTACAGTGATACATGTATTTGAAACTCTAAATCCAACACGATTTGTGCTAGCTGCTTGAAACTTGACTTCCTCTATTAGTTCTCAGTGCACTCTCTCTGCTTTGTTCCCAGTTGATGTAGCCCTAAGCAGAGGCAAGGAAAATACACTTTCATTTGGAATCATCTGCAGAGATACTACAGAACTCCTAGTTTACTGGAATCACAGCAAATGTTTGTTCACCCAATATTGTTGATAATTGGCAGGAAAGATGACTATACCAGTTGCACTTTTCTGTCCAAATTTCGTTCTTCTAGGTTGAAGCATTTGTTTGCAGTAACACTTTGAAATTTTAGGTTTTACTTTGTTTTTCCCTATAGGGATACATGCATTTGGAACTCTGAATCAAATACAGTTTCTACTGGCTGCTTGAAATTTGAATCACTCAATGAATTCCCTGTGTGATCTCTATGTTTTTTCCCTGTGAAGTAGCCATAAGCAGAGGCAAGGAAGAAACACTTTCATTTGAAAGTGTCTGAAGGGCTTCCACAGAATGCCGAGTTTACTGAAATATCAGCAATTATTTTTTCACCAGATCTTGTTGATACTTGGTAAGAATGATAAGTATACCAGTTGCACTTGGCTGCCCAAATTTTGTTCTTATAGGTTGAAGCATTCATTTGCAGCAACACTTCAGTTTCTTAAGTTTCACTTCGTTTCCCCTATAGGGATACATTCATTTGGAACTCTAAATCCAATGTGGTTTATGCTAGCTGCTTGAAACTTGACTCACTGGATTAGTTCTCAGTGCACTCTCTGTTTTTTTTCCCTTTTGAAGTAGCCCTAAGCAGAGGCATGGAAAATATAGTTTCATTTGAAAGTGTTTGCACAGCTTCCACAGAAAGCCAAGTTTGGTGTAATCTCAGCAAACATTTTTTCACCCGAATTTGTGGATACTTGGTAGGAAATATGAGTATTAAACTCGCTCTTGGCTGCCCAAATTTGTGGTTCTGGGTTGAAATATTCAATGGCAATAACACTTTAAATATTTAGGTTTCACTTTGTTTTTCCCTTTAGGGATATGTGCATTTGGAACTCTAAATCAAGCATGATTTGTGCTAGATGCTTAAAACTCGACTCACTAAATTATTTCTCTGTGCACTCTCTTTGATTTCTTTCCTATTGAAGTAGCCCTAAGCAGATGAAAGGAAAATACACTTTCATTTGAAAGCATTTGCAGAATTTCCACAGAAATCTGAGTTAACTGGAATCACAGCAAATATTTTTTTTTTCACCAGATCTTTTTGATACTTGGCAGGAAAGATGAGAATAACAGTTGTACTTGGCTGCCCAAATTTCGTTCTTCTAGATTGAAGATTTCTTTTGCAGGAACACTTTCAATTTTTAGGTTTTACTTTATATTCTCTTATAGCAATACATGCATTTGGAACTCTAAATCAAACATGGTTTGTGCTAGCTGCTTGAAACTTCACTCACTGAATTAGTTCTCTGTGCACTCTCTTTGATTTCTTTCCTGTTGAACTATCCCTAAGCAGAGGCAAGGGAAATTCACGTTCAGTTGGAAGCATCTGCAGAGCTTCTACAGAACTCCTAGATTACTGGAATCTCTGCAAATTTTGTTCAACCGATACTATTGATACTTGGCAGCAAAGATGAGTATACCAGTTGCACTTTTTTGTCCAAATTTTGTTCTTCTAGGTTGAAGCATTTGTTTACAGGAACACTTTGAATTTGTATGTTTCACTTCGTTTTCCCCTATAGGGATACATGCATTTGGAACTCTAAATCAAACATGGTTTGTGCTAGCTGCTTGAAACTTGACTCACTCAATTAGTTATCAGTGTGCTCTCTCTGCTTTGTTTACTTTTGAAGTTGCCCTAAGCAGAGGCATGGAAAATATTCTTTCTTTTTTAAAGTCTTTGTAGGGCTTCCACAGAACTCCGAGTTTACAGTAATATTAGCAAATATTATTTTACTCGAACTTCTGAAAACTGGGCATGAATGATGAGTATTAAAGTTGCATGTGGCTGCCCAAATTTTGTTCTTCAAGGTTTAAGCATTCATTTGCAGGAACACTTTGAATTTTTAGGTTTCACTTCATTTTCCCCTATAGTGATAAATGTATTTGGAACTTTAAGTCAAACACCGTTTGTGCTAGCTGCTTGATACTTGACTCCTTCAATTAGTTCTCAGTGTGCTCTCTATGATTTGTTCCCTATTGAAGTAGCCATAAGCAGAGGCAAGAAAAATACACTTTCATTTGAAGGCATTTGCAGAGCTTCCACAGAACTTCAAGTTTACTGGTCTCATCAATTTTTTTTTTTCCTGACCTTGTTGATACTTGGAGGAAAGATAATATACCAGTTGCACTTGGTTGCTCAAATTTCATTTTCTATGTTGAAGCATTCGTTTGCAGGAAAACACTTTGAATTTCTAGGTTTCACTTCATTTTACCCAATAGAAATACATGCATATGGAACTCTAAATCAAACAGAGTTTGTCCTAGCTCCTTGAAACTTGAATCACTAATTAGATCTCAGTGTGCTCTCTGTGTTTTGTTCCCTGTTGAAGTCGCCCTAAGCAGAGGCAAGAAAAGTACCCTCTAATTTGAAACCATTTGCAGAGATTCAACAGAACCCTTAGTTAACTGGAATCTCAAAAATAATTTTTCACCTGATCTTGTTGACACTTGCATAAAGATAGTGTACCAGTTTCACTTGGCTGCCAAAATTTCGTTTTCTAGGTTGAAGCGTTAATTGCAAGAACACTTTGAATTTTAGGTTTAATTTCTTTTTCCATTATAGGGATACATGCATTTGGAACTCTAAATCAAACATGGTTTGCGCTAGCTGCTGGAAACTTGACTCACTCAATTATCTCTCAGTGCACTCTCTAAGCTTTTTTCTCTGTTAATGTAGCCCTAAGGAGAGGCATGGAAAATACACTTTCATTTGAAAGCATTTGCAGAGCTTCCACAGAACTTTGAGTTTACTGGAATCTGAGCAAATTTTTTTTTAACCAGATCTTGTTGATACTCACAGGAAAGATAGTATAACAGTTGCACTTGGCTGCCCAAATTTTGTTTTCTATGTTGAAGCATTCGTTTGCATGAACACTTTGAATTTTTGGCTTTCACTTCTTTTCCCCCTATATGGTTACATGCATTTGGAACTCTAAATCAAACATGGTTTGTGCTAGCTGCTTGAAACTTGACTCATTCATTTTTTTTCTCAGTGTGCTCTCTATGCTTTGTTGTCTGTTGAAGTATCCCTAAGCATAGGCATGGAAAATACACTTTCATTTTAAAGCATTGACAGAGATTCCACAGAACTCCGAGATTACTGGAATCTCAGCAAATATTTTTTCATCTGATCTTGTTGATACTTGGGAGAAAAAATGAGTTTCCCAGTTGTAATTTGTTGCCCAAATTTCATTCTTCTAGGTTGGAACATTCAATTTCAGGAACACTTTGAATTTTTAGGTTTCACTTCATTTTCCCCTATAGTGATATATGCATTTGGAACTCTAAATCAAACACGGTTTGTGCTAGTGGTTGAAATTTTCTCACTCAATTAATTCTCAGTGTGCTTTTTTAACCCAATCTTGTTGATACTTGGAAGCAATTGTCAGTTCCGTAGTTGCACTTGGCCTCCCAAATTCTGTTCTTCTATGTTGAAGCATTTGTTTGCAGGAACACTTTGAATTTTTAGGTTTCACGTCATTTTTCCATATAGACATACATACATTTGGAACTGTAAATCAAATATGGTTTGTGCTAACTGCTTGAAACTTGACACACTCAGTTAATTCTCAGTGACCTGTCTGTGCTTTGTTCCCTTTTGAAGTAGTCCTAAGCAGATGCAAGGAAAAAACAATTTCATTTGAAAGTGTTTGCCAAGCATTCACAGAACCCCGAGTTTTCTGGAATCACAGCAAATATTTTTTTCACCTGAACTTGTTGATACATAGCACGAAAGACAGGTTCTCCACTCACTCTTGGCCCCCAAAATTACGTTCTTCTAGGTTGAAGCATTATTTGGCAGGATCATTTTGAATTTTTAGGTTTCACTTCATTTTCCTATAGGGATACATGCAGTTTGAACTCTCAATCAAACAAGGTTTGTTCTAGCTGTTTGAAACTTGACACACTCAATTAGTTCTCAGTGAGCTGTCTATGCTTTGATGCCTCTTGAAGTAGCCCTAAGTAGAGGCAAAAAAAATACACTTTCATTTGAAAGCATTTGGCAGGCTTCCACAGAACTCTGAGTTTACTGGAATCTCAGCAAATATTTTTCACCTGATCTTGTTGTTACTTGGAAGTAATGTTCAGTACTCTAGTCACACATGGCCCCAACAATATTGCTTTTCTAGGTTGAAGCTTTCCTTAGCATGAAAACTTTGAATTTTTAGGTTTCAATTTGTTTTCCTCTGAAGGGATAGATGCATTTGGAACTCTCGAACAAACAAGCTTTTTGCTAGCTGCTTGAAACTTGACACACTCTATTACTTCTCAGTGCACTCTCTGTGCTTTGTTCTCTGTTGAGGTAGTCCTATGCAGAGGCAAGGGAAAAACACTTTCATTTGAATGTGTTTGGCAAGCTTCCACAGAACTCTGAGTTTACTGCAATCTCAGCAAATATTTTTTTTTCATTGATCTTGTTAATATTGGGCAGGAATGTTCAGTACTCTAGTCGCATTTGGCCCCCACAATTTTGTTCTAGGTTGAAGCGTTCCTTAGCAGGAACACGTTGAAGTTTTAGGTTTAACTTTGTTTTTCCCAAAAGGAATAGATGTAGTTGAAACTCTCAATCAAACAAGGTTTAGGCTAGCTTCTTGAAACTTCATGCACTCAATTACTTCTCAGTGTGCTCTCTATGATTTGTTCTCTGTTGATGTAGCCCTATGCAGAGCCAAGGAAAAACAACTTTCATTTGAAAGAGTTTGTCAAGCTTCCACAGAACTCCGAGTTTACTGGAATCTCAGCAAATGTTTTTTCCCTTGATCTTGTTGATACTTGGCAGAAATGATCAATACTCTAGTCACACTTGGCCCCCCAAATATCGTTCCTTTAGATTGAAGCATTCGTTTGGAGGAACACATCGAATTTCTAGTTTTCACTTCATTTTACACTATAGGGATAGATGCAGTTGGATCTCTCAATCAAACATGGTTTGTGCTAACTGCTTGAAACTGGACACACAGTTACTTCTCAGTGAGCTGTCTATGCTTTGATCCCTGTTGAAGTACCCTAAGAAGAGGCAAGGAAAAAACACGTTCAGTTGAAAGCATTTACCAAGCCTCTATAGAACTCCGAGTTTACTGCAATTTCAGCAAATATTTCTTCACCGGATCTTGTTGCTACTTGGAAGAAATGATCGGTACTCCAGTCGCACTTGGCTCACCAAATTTCATTCTTCTAGGTAGAAGCATTTGTTAACAGGAACAATTTGGAATTTAGGTTTAACTTAGTTTTACCCTATAGGGAGAGATCTCAGTGTGCTTTTGATGCTTTGTTCCCTGTTGAAGTAGCGCTAAACAGAAGCAAGGAAAAAAACTCATTTGAAAGTGTTTCCTAAGCTTCCACAGAAATCCGAGTTTATTGGATTCTCAGCAAATATGTTCTCACCCGATCTTGTTGATACTTGGCAGGAATGATTGGACTCAAGTTGCACTTCACCCCCAAATTTAATTCTTCTAGGTTGAAGCATTCATTTGCCAGAAGACATTGAATTTTAGGTTTCACTTCATTTTCCCCTATAGAGATAGATGCAATTGGTTTGTGCTAGCTGCTTGAAAATTGACACACTCAATTACTTCTCAGTGCATTCTCTTTACTTTGTTTCCTATTGAAGTACCTATAGGCAGAGGCAAGGAAAAAACACATTTTACGCATTTGCCAAGCTTCCAGAGAACCCGAGTTTACTGGTATCTCAGCAAACGTTTTTTTTTTTTTTTTCAATCAATCTTGTTGATACTCAACAGGAATGATCAGAACTCCAGTTTCACTTGGCCCACCAAATTCTGTTCTTCTAGGTTGATGCGTTCATTTGCAGGAACACTTTGGATTCTTAGGTTTCACTTTGTTTCCTCCAATATGGAGAGATGCATTTGGAACTCTCAATCAAACACTGTTTGTGCTACATGCTTGAAACTTGGCACACTCAATTACTTCTCAGTGCACTCTATGCTTTCTTCCCTGTTGAAGTATCCCTAAGCATCAACAAGGAAAAAACACTTTCATATGAAAGCGATTGCCAAGCTTCCACAAAACTCTGAGTTTACTGGAATCTAAGCAAGTATTTTCTCACCTGAAATTGTTGATACTAGACAGGAATGGTCGGTACTCTAGTCAGACTTGACTACCCAAATTTTGTTCTTCTAGGGTGATGCATTCATTAGCAGGAACAATTTGAATTTTTAGGTTTCACTTTGTTTTCCCCTATAAGGATAAATGCAGTTGGAACTCTCAAACAAACACGGAGTGTGCTAACTTCTTGAAAATTGACACTCAATTACTTCTCAGTGATCTGTCTCTGCTTTGATCCCTGTTGAAGTAGCACTCAGCAGAGGCAAGAAATAACACTTTCATTTGAAAGTGTTTGCCATACTTCCACAGATCTCTGAATTTAATGGAATCTCACCAAATATTTTTTCACCCCAACTTGTGGATACTTGGCAGGAGTGATCAGTACTCTAGGCGCACTTGCCCCCCCCCCAATTTTGTTCTTCTATGTTAAAGCATTTGTTTGCAAAAACACTTTGAATTTTCAGGTTTCACTTCTTTTTCCTCTATAGGGATAGATGCAGTTTGAACTCTAAATCCAGTACAGTTTGTGCTAGCTGCTTGAAACTTGACAAACACAATTAGTACTCAGTGTGCTCTCTACGATTGTTCCCTGTTGACATAGTCAAGCAGAGGCAAGTAAAATACACTTTCATTTGAAAGTGTTTGCCAAGATTCCTTAGAACTCCGAGTTTACTGGAATCTCACCAAATATTTTTTCACCCAATCTTGTTGATATTTGGCAGGAATGAACGGTACTCCAGTTGCACTTGACCATCCATTTTTTTTTCTAGGCTGAAGCATTTGTTTGCAGGAATATTTTGAATTTTTAGGTTTCACTCCTTATTCCCCTATAGGGATAGATGCAGTTGGTTCTCTCCATCAAACACGTTTTATGCTAGATGCTTGAAACATGACACACTGAATTACAACTCAGTGAGCTCTCTATGCTTTGTTCCCTGTTGAAGTAGCCCTAAGCAGTGGCAAGGAAAAACACTTTCATTTGAAAGTGTTTACCAAGCTTCCACAGAACTCTGAATTTACTGGAATCTCAGCAAATGTTTGTTCACTTGATCTTGTTTATAATTGTCAGGAATGATCAGTACCCAGTCACACTTGGCCCCCTAAATTTCGTTCTTCTAGACTGAAGGATTCTTTTTCAGGAAGAGTTTGAATATTTAGGTTTCACTTCATTTTTCCCTCTAGGGATAGATGCAGTGGGAACTCTCAATTAAATACAGTTTGGGCTATCTGCCTGAAACTTGACAAGCTCAATTCATTCTTAGTACACTCTCTATGCTTTTGTCTCTTTTAAAATAGCCCTAAAAATGGACAAAAAAGAAACACTTTACATGACAGCATTTGCCAAGCTTCCACAGAACTCCGAGTTTACTGGAATCACAGTAATTATTTTTTCAACAGAACTTGTTGATACTTTGCAGGAATGATTGGCACTCCAGTCACACTTGGTCTCCTACATTTCGTCCTTCTGGGTTGAATCGTTCATATGACAGAACATTTTGAATTTTCACGTTTCACTTCCTATTCCCCTATAGGTATAAATACAGTTGAATCTCTCAATCAAACATGATTTGTGATAGCTGCTTGAAACTTGACATACTCAATTAGTTCTCAGTGCACTCTCTATACTTTGTTCCCTGTTGAATTTGCCCTAAGCAGAGGCAAGGAAGAAACACTGTCATTTGAAAGTGTTTGCCATGCTTCCAAAGAACTACGAGTTTCCTGAAACTACAGCGAATATTTTTTCACCCAAACTTGTTGATACATGGCAGAAATAGTCTGTACTCTACTCACACTTGACCCCCCAAATTTCGATTTTCTAGGTTGAAGTGTTCCTTAGCAGGAACAGTTTGAATTTTTAGGTTTTACTTCATTTTGCCCTATAAGACTAGATGCATTTGGAACTCTCAATCAAACACGGGTTGTGCTAGCTACTTGCAAATTGAAACATCAATTATTTCTCAGTGAGCTGCCAAGGCTTTGTTCCCTGTTTATGAAGCCCTAAGCAGAGGCAAGGAAAAAACACTTTCATTTGAAAGCATTTGCAACCTTCCACAGAACTCCAAGTTTACTGGAATCCCAGCAATTACTTTTTCACCCGAAATCATTCATACTTAACAGGAGTGATCGGTACTCCAGTTGCACTTGGCCCCCCAAATTTCGTTCCTCTATGTTGAAGCATTCATTTGCAGGAAACGTTTGAATTTTTAGTTTTCACTTCGTATGCTTTATAGGAATGGATGCATTTGGATCTCTCAATCAAACACGGTTTCTGTTAGCTGCTTGAAAATTGACACACTCAATTGGTCCTCAGGGCACTTTTAATGTTGTGTTTCTTCTTGAAGTAGCCCTAAGCAGAGGCAAGGAGTAAACACTTTCATTTGAAAGCGTTTGCCAAGCTTCCACAGAACTCTGATTTTACCGGAATCTAAGAAAATATTTTTTCACTTGATCTTATTGATACTTGCAACAATATCAGAACCCCAGTCACACTTGGTCCCCCAAATTTTGTTCTTCTAGATTGAAGCATTCTTTTGCAGGAACAGTTTGATTTTTTAGGTTTCACTTTGTTTTTCCTCTAGGGATAGAAGCAGTTGGAACTCTCAAATAAATATGGTTTGTGCCAGCTGCCTGAAACTTGACACACTCAATTCATTCTCAGTACACTCTGTTTTTTTTTTTTTTTTTTTTTTTTTTTTTACATGTTGAAGTAACACTAAGTGGAGGCAAGGAAAAAAATTTCATTTGATAGTGTTTCTCTAGTTTTGAAAGAACTCTGAGTTTACTGGATTCTCAGCAAATATTTTTTCACCTGAGCTTGTTCATACTTGGCAGGTACTCACACTTGACCCACCAAATTTCGTTATAATTGGTTGAAGCGTTCATCAGCAGGATCACTTTGAGTTATTACGTTTCACTTCATTTTCCTCCATAGGGATAGATGAAATTGGACCTCTCAATCAAACACGTGTTGTGCTAGCTTCTTGAAACTTAACACACCCAATTAGATCTCAGTGCGCTCTCAATGCTTTCTTTTCTTTTGAAGTAGCACTAAGAAGAGGCAAGGAAAACACACTGTCATTTGAAAGCATTTGCCATGCTTCCACCAAACTCCGAGTTTTCTGGATTCTCATGAAATATTTTTTCACCCAATCTTGTTGATACTTGGCAGGAATGATGGGTACTCCAGTCACACTTGGACCCAAATTTTTGTTCTTCTAGATTGAGACATTCGTTTGCAGGAATATTTAGTTTTCACTTGAATTTTTAGTTTTCACTTCACATGCATTATAGAAATGGAATCATTAGAATCTCTCAATCAAACACGGTTTGTGTTAGCTACTTGAAACTTGCCAGACTCAATTAGATCTCTGTGTGCTCTCTATGCTTTGTTCCCTGTTGAAGTAGCCCTAAGCAGAGGTAAGAAAAAATCATTTTCATTTGAAAGCATTTGCCAAGCTTCCACAGAAATCTGAGTTTGTTGGAATCTCAGCAAATATTTCTTCACCCATTAGTGTTGATTCTTAGCAGGGATCGTTGGTTCTCTTGTCACACTTGGACCCCATATTTTCTTCTTCTAGGTTGAAGCATTCGTTTTCAGGACCAGTTTGAATTTTCAGTTTTCACTTTGTATTCCCCTAATGGGATAGATGCAATAGGAACTCTCAATCAAACATGTGGTTTGTGCTATCTTCTTGAAACGTTACACACTCAATTATTTCTCAGTGTGCTCTCTATGCTTTGTTTTCTGTTGATGTAGCCCTAAGCAGAGCAAATAAAAAACATTTTCATTTGAAAGCATTTGACAAGATTATACAGAACCCTAAGTTTTTTGGATTCTCAGCAAATATTATTTCACTGGGTCTTGTTGATACTTTGCAGGAATGATGGGTACTCCAGTCACACTTGGCCCCCCATATTCCATTCTTTTAGGTTGAAGCAATCGTTTGCAGGAACACTTTCAATTTTTAGGTTTCACTTCGTTTTCCCCATAGTGGATAGATGCAGTTGGAACTCTCAATCAAACACGGTTTGTTCCCTTTTGAAGTAGCTCTAAGCAGAGGCAAGTAAAAACCACTTTCATTTGAAAGCGTTTGCCAAGCTTCCATAGAATTCTGAGTTTCCTGGAATCTCAGCAATTATTTCTTCACCCTATCTTGTTGATACATGGCAGGAATGATTGGTACTCCAGTTGCACTTGACACCCATTTTTTTTTCTTCTAGTTTGAAGCATTCATTTGCAGGAACACATTGAATATTTAGGTTTCACTTCATTTTCTCCTATAGGGATAGATGCAGTTTTAACTCTCAATCAAACACAGTTTGTGCTAGCTGCTTGAAACTTGACACACTCAATTGGATCTCAGTGTGCTCTCAATGCTTTGTTCCCTGTTGAAGTAGCCCTGAAGAGAAGCAAGGAAAAAACTCTTTCATCTGAAAGCATTTCCTAAGCTTCACAGAACTCCGATTTTATTGGATTATCAGCAAATATGTTCTCACCCTATCTTGTTGATACTTGACAGGAATGATAGGTACTCCAGTCTCACTTATCCCCCAAATTTCATTCTTCTATGCTGAAGTGTTCATTTGCAAGAACACATTGATTTTTTTTTAGGTTTCACTTCATTTTCCCCTATCGATATAGATGCTGTTGGATCTCTCAATCAAACCTGGTTTGTGCTAGCTGTTTGAAAATTGACACACTCAATTACTTCTTAGTGCACTCTCTTTGCTTTTTTTCCTCTTGAAGTAGCTACAGGCAGAGGCAAGGAAAAAACATTTTTGAGCATTTGCCAAGCTTCCACAGAACTCCGAGTTTACTGGTGTCTCAGCAAATGTTTTTTCACTCAATCTTGTTGATACTCAGCAGGAATGATCAGAACTCCAGTTTCACTTGGCCCACCAAATTCCGTTCTTTTAGGTTCATGCTTTCATTTGCAGGACACTTTGACTTCTTAGGTTTCACTTCATTTTCTCCAATATAGAGAGATGCATTTGGATCTCTCAATCAAACACTGTTTGTGCCAGCTGCTTGAAACTTGTCACACTCAATTACTTCTCAGTTAACTCTTTATGCTTTCTTCCATGTTGAAGTAGCCCTAAGCATTGGCAAGGAAAAAACACTTTCATATAAAAGTGATTGCCAAACTTCCAAAGAACTCTGAGTTTACTGGAATCTAAATATTTTCTCACCTGAAATTGTTGGTACTAGACAGGAATGATCAGTACTTTACTCACACTTGGCTCCCCAAATTTTGTTATTCTAGTGTGAAGCATTCATTAGCAGGAACAAATTGAATTTTTAGGTTTCACTTTGTTTTCCTCTATAATGATAAATGTAGTTGGAACTCTCAATCAAACACGGAGTGTGCTAACTTCTTGAAACATGACACACTCAATTACTTCTCAGTGATCTGTCTCTGCTTTGATCCCTGTTGACATCGCAATAAGCAGAAGCATGAAAAAACACTTTCTTTTGAAAGTGTTTGCCATACTTCCACAGAACTCCGAATTTAATGGAATCTCACCAAATATTTTTTCACCCCAACTTGTGGATACTTGGCAGGAGTGATCAGTACTCTAGGTGTACTTGGCCCCCAATTCTGTTCTTCTAATTTAAATCATTTGTTTGCATGAACACTTTGAATTTTTAGGTTTCACTTCTTTTTCCCCTATAGGGATAGATGCAGTTTCAACTCTAAATCCAGTATGGATTGTGCTAGCTGCTTGAAACTTGAAAAACCAATTAGTTCTCAGTGCACTCTCTCTGATTTTTCCCTGTTGACATAGTCCTAAGCAGAGATAAGTAAAACACACTTTCATTGGAAAGTGTTTGCCAAGATTCCTTAGAACTCCGAGTTTACCTGAATCTTACCAAATATTTTTTCACCCAATCTTGCTGATATTGGGCAGGAATGATCCATACTCCAGTTGCACTTGACCATCCAATTTTTTTTCCCTAGGTTGAAGCATTTGTTTGCAGGAATATTTTGAATTTTTAGGTTTCACTCCTTATTCCCCTATAGGGATAGATGCAGTTGGTTCTCTCCATCAAACACGTTTTATGCTAGCTGCTTGAAACTTGACCCACTCAATTACATCAGTATGCTCTCTATGCTTTGTTCCCTGTTGATGTAGCCCTAAGCAGTGGCAATGAAAAACACTTTCATATGAAAGTGTTTGCAAACTTTCACAGAACTCTGACTCTGCTGGCATCAGCAAATATTTTTTTTTTCACCAGATCCTCTCAATACTTGTAAGGAATGGTCAGTACTCTATTCACACATGGCCCAGGAAACTTTTGTTCTTCTAGGCTTAAGTGTAAGTTTCCAGGATCACTTTCAATTTTATGTTTCACTTTGTTGTCCCCTATAAGAGGAGATGATGTTGGAATTCAAAATCAAACATGGTTTGTGCTACCAGCCTGAAACATGACACACTCAATTCATTCTCAGTGAGCTGTCTATGCTTTGATGCCTTTTGAAGTAGTCCTATGCAGAGGCAAGGAAAAAACACTTTCATTTGAAAGCATGTGCCATGCTTTCATAAAACTCCAAGTTTACTGGCATCTCAGCCAATATTTCTTCACTTGATCATGTTCATACTTGGGAGAAATGATCAGTTCTCCAGTTGCACTTGGCCTCCAAAATTTCATTCTTCTAGGTTGAACCATTCGTTAGATGGAACACTTTGAATTTTTGGGTTTCACTTGTATTCCCCTATTGAGAGAGAAATTTTGAAATTCTAATCAAACACAGTTTGTGATAGCTGCGTGAAACTTGAAACATTCAATTAGTTCTCAGTGAGCTGTCTATGCTTTGATCCCTGTTGTAGTAGCCATAAGCAGAGTCAAGAAAAAAAAAACACTTTCATTTGAAAGTGTTTGCCAAGCTTCCACAGAATTTCAAGTTTACTGGGTTCTCAGCAAATATTTTTTCAACCCAATTTGTTGATACTTGTCATGAATCATTGGTATGCCAGTCGAACTTGGCACCCAAATTTTGTTATTCTAGGTTGGAGAGTTCATCAGCAGGAACAATTTAAATTTTTATTTTCACTTCGTTTTCCGCTATACAGATAGATGCATTTGGAACTCTCAATCAAACACGGGTTGTACTAGCTGCTTGAACCCACTCAATTAGTTCTCTGTGAGCTGTCTATGATTTGTTCCCTATTGATGTAGCCCTAAGGAGAGGCAAGGAAAAGCACTTTCATTTGAAAGAGTTTGCCAAGCTTCCACAGAACTGTGAGTATACTGGAATCTCAGCAAATATTTTTTCACCCAATCCTGTTGATACTTGTCAGGAATGATAGATACTCCAGTCAAACTTGGCCCCCTAAATCTGTTCTTCTGTGTTGATGCGTTCGTCTGCAGGAACACTTTGAATTTTTATTTTCACTTTGTTTTCTTCTATAGGGAGAGATGCATTTGTAACACTCAATCAATCATGGTTTGTGCTAGCTGCTTGAAGATTGACACTCTCAATTACTTATCAGTGCACTCTCTATGATTTGTTCCATGTTGAAGTAGCCCTAAGCAGAGGCAAGGAAAAAACAGTTTCATATGAAAGCATTTTCCAAGCTTCCACAGAACTCTGAGTTTATTGGAATCTCAGTAAATATTTTTTCACCTGATCTTATTGATACTTGGCAGGAATGATCAGTACTCTACTCACACTTGATCTCACAAATTCTGTTCTTTTATGTTGAAGAGTTTGTTAGGAGAAAAACTTTGAATTCTTAGGTTTCACTTTGTTTTCTGCTATAGGGATACACACATTTGGAACTCTCAATCAAACACGGTTTGTGCTAGATTCTTGAAACTTGAAACATTCAATGAGATCTCAGTGTGCTCCCTATGCTTTGTTCCCTGTTGAAGTAGCCCTAAGCAGAGGCAAGGGAAATATACTTTCATTTGAAAGTGCTTGCAACCCTTGCATAAACTACAAGTTTACTGGATTCTCAGCAAATATTTTTTCATCCGATATTTTTGATACTTGGGGAGAAATGATTGGTACTCCAGTCAAACTTGGCCCCCCAAATTTCATTCTTCTAGGTTGAAGCATTTATTTGCAGGAACACTTTGAATATTTAGGTTTCACTTCATTTTCCCCTGTAGGGATAGAGGCATTTGGAACTCTAATCAAACACGCTTTGTGCTAGCTGCTTAAAAATTGGCACACTCCATTAGGTCTCAGGGCACTCTCTATGCTATGTTCCCTGTTGGAGTAGCCCTAAGCAGTGGCATGGAAAAATCACTTTCATTTGAAAGCGTTTGCCAAGCTTCCACAGAACTCTGACTTTACTGGAATCAGAAAATATTTTTTCACACTATCTTGAAGATACATGTCAGGAATGGTCAGTACTCTATTCGCACATGGCCCCCGAAATTTCATTCTTCTAGGTTTAAGTATTTGTTTCCAGGAACACTTTCAATTTTTTTTTTTGTTTGTTTCACTTCATTTTACCCAATATGGAGAGATGCTTTTGGATCTCTCAATCAAACACGGGTTGTTCTAGCTGCTTGATACTTGACCCACTCAATTAGTTCTCTGTGAGCTCTCCATTTTTTGTTCCCTATTAATGTAGCCCTCAGCAGAGGCAAATAAAAAAACACTTTCATTTGAAAATGTTTGCCAAGCTTCCACAGAACTCCGAGTTTACTGGAAACTCAGCAAATATTTTTTTTTCACCCAATCTTATTGATACTTGTCAGGAATGATTGGTACTCTAGTAAAACTTGGTAACCCAAATTCTGTTCTTCTGGGTTTAAGCATTTGTTTGCAAGAACACTTTGAATTTTGAGGTTTCACTTCGTTTTCGTCTATTGGGAGACATGCATTTGAATCTCTCAGTCAAACATGGTTCGTGCTAGCTGCTTGAAACTTGACACACTCAATTACCTATCAGGGTGCTCTCTATGCTTTGTTCCATGTTGAAGTAGCCTTAAACAGAGGCAAAGAGAAATCACTTTCATATGAAAGCGTTTGCCAAGCTTGTAGAGGATCAGATGTGATGCAGAACTATTACTGTCCTTGATGGAGTCTGCCTGCAAAGGAGATATTCTGTCAAGGTGTAGATAGGTAACAGCAGACATGATTGAAAATGAGGTGTCTGCTCTCCTTGGGAGGGCTTGCTCACAAAGGAGAGGTTCCTTCATAGTTTAGATAAGGTAACAGTGGATGTGCTTGAAAACTAGGTGTCTGCTGTCCTTGGGAGGTCTTGCTCACAAACGGGATGTTCTGCCAAGTGGGCTAGGAGGGGGCTGAGAAAAATTTTATTATCTGTTCTTAACAAAGAGCAGAGCTCAGAATGCTCCAGGCCAACAGTAGATTAGCCATGAGAAGGGGGCCACTTCTGATTAGAAAGTAAAACTTCTGTATGCTATGTTTAACTAGCTGAAAAACCTGATTTATTGCTGTTGGAAGGCTGCATTCTTTGTTCACAATACTATATAAAGATTGCTGTATATAATAAAGGACTTTATTTCTTCTGCTGCTTGGCTTCCTCTGCTTCTTCTTTCTTTCTCATGCTCACCTGTGAGTGAGTTACAGCAACATTTGGCGTAGTCAGCAGGATCCAGGACCGAAAGTGTAAGCACCCCGGGTTAAGAAAACGAAAGTGGGACTTTTGGGATTAACAAAATATCAGAAGGGTATTCTCCCCAGGTTGAAAAAAAAAATTTATGGGAACTTTCACAATTAACATGGGAAACTCCCAGACCTTAAAGGAACAATATGTGGAGTTACTACAAGGATTATTCTTATCCATAGTTGTGAAAACATCTCATAAGAGTCTCAAGGAGTTATTTAAAATTATAAAATGTCATTGTCACTGGTTCCAGTATCAAACCAAGGTCCAGTTAAATTTAGGGGAATGGAAATTGGTTCAGAAAGAGCTCCATAAGCAGCATCAGGCTGGAAATGTTATTTCTTTGAAGATTTAGACTTTGTATAGAGCTATTACTCAAGCACTACAATTATTAGAAACCAATAATTAATATGGTTCTCCTTGTGAAAGCCAAGTTGATTCATCAAAAACTGTTACTAATGTTAACAAAATGGAGTCCAAGGAAGATATCTGTGATACTATAGATGATTCTCCTTAATCAGATCTGGATGATGAGGAAGATTCAGAAAGTTCAGATAGTGACTCCAGTATGAAAGAAATTATGGAGTCCTTTGTGGAAAAAAAAATGAAATTAAAAAAGCAAAGGTCCTCTCTTAAACCTACTATTCCTTCTAATGCTTCTCTCTTTCCAATGACAAAGTATAGAGTTGATATGGGTAAAGAACAGCAGCACTTTTCATTTTCTCTTACTATGATATGATGATGATGATGATCTTACAGCTCCCTCTGGTGTTTTTTTTTTTTAACCCACCACACTTATTTCCTATAACTAGACAACAAAACCTTCATAATCACCAAATGATTGATGTTCATTATACTTGAGTAAAATAGGAATTTATAAAGGATTGTCGCAAAAAAATGTAAAGGTATCTTTTACCTGAAGTCAAACTAAACTAAACAAAAAAGGTAAATTTTATGGAACTTTCTAATTACCAGCCAGTCACTTTTTTCTAGGACTCTTGCTTTTTCTTAGATTCTGCAATTTTTGAGTTCATAATTTTGATCCTACAGACCTAAGTTGATGTTTTTCTGATCAGTTCTATTTTTGATCAACTGTGGAGTGTTTAAATATTGCAATGGAAATTTCACCTAAAATAGCTACAAGGCCTTTATGGGTTATGTGTGCACACTTGTATTATGTGTTGTATGTCTGTTTGTGCGTATGTCCATATATCATGTACATGATATAAAGATTGATATATATGTAAAGAGAGCTCATAATTTAAAAAAAAAATGGATCCAAATATTTTTAATTCACTGATTTAAATGGTTCAATTTAAATTGGGTAACAAATGAAATATAAGATGTCTTTAACATGTTAATGTCTGATGTGCTTTGGTTCTAGGACGTTTTTTCAACAACAAAAAAATGGCTAACACTGTTCAATATACTTGTCTAATGTTTTGATAAAATAAGTAAATTAATTAGACATAAGATTACTCGTTTATAAGTACTTTTGTGAAATATCTGATTGATTTACAAGGTTAATATGCTAAATGTTAAATATACCATTAAGTACTCTTAACTCCTTAAATTACATTAGATAACATTATTGATGATTTTTTTAAGTTGGTAAATAATAGAATAAATAAATAAATAAATAAAAGTTTGCTTTGTCATTCCTGATATTTAGACACTATATTTTCATACTATGGTAAACAATGTTACAGCATATATGGTTTTCCAATATTCAAGGGGATATATGGAGATTATGGGCAGTATCTGGGAAACTCACTGTTTGGACTGGAAATTTCATGTTAGATGTATCCCATTTCTCTCCTTTTGAAATACATCTACATAATAATCTGATTTATTTTGCTTGCACATGTATTAACTTCCCTTATTCTCTTATGATTGAAAACTGGAAATGGAATGAAACTTGGGAAACAATATCATGTATAGACTGTTATCTTACTCAATGTGTAAATAAAACTAATTGGGAATTAATAATTGTTCTTTAGTTATTGTTAAAGCTCGCACAAAATTGTGGGTGCCTGTTAATTTGACTCGTCCTTGGTCAGATTCGTTGTCTGTTTCTCATTTGTACAATGATGTTCAAGTTTTATTACATTAATAGGGATAGTTATAGCTTCAATCCTTGCAGTTGCTTCTGTAACTGCCACTGCTGCAGTAGCTGGCATTGCTTTATATCAAACTGCAGATTTTGTGAGAACATGGCATCAAGATGCTCATTTATTACGGCAACAACAAAAGGACTTAGACTCTCAATTGGCTACAGATGTGATAAATTTACAACATACTGTTTCCTGGCTTGGCAATCTAGTGACTATCTTGGCTACCAGAAATATTCTGAAGTGTGAATGGAATTCTTTTCATATTTGTGTGACTCCTATGCCATATAATACCAGAAATTCTGGGAAACTGTTAAAAGACGGTTAAAGGGACATCAAAATTTAACTTTGAAAATTATAAATTAAAAAAAAAAACTATTATGGACACCTTTAGTAAAACATTACAAAACTAACAGGATCTAACATTTTACAAAAATTGTCTTCAAGTATTGCTAATTGAAATCCTTTAAGTCATTTCTCTATCTTGTTGTCAACTTCTTTAGGTAACACTGTAATAGGTTTTTTTAAATATATAATCTTCCAACTCTAGAAAAAGCAAAGGCAATTGAAATATGAAACCTCTCTTATCGCTACTGCTATGGCTCATTTACAAAAACAGAAACAGAGGGATGTAGAGAATCAGATGTGACTGTGCAACTATTACTGTCCTTGATGGAGTCTGACTATAAATGGGACATTCTTTCAAGATTTAGATGGGTAACAGTGGATGTGCTTGAAAACGAGGTGTCTGCTGTCCTTGGGAGGTCTTGCTCACAAACAGGATGTTCTGCCAAGTGGGCTAGGTGGGCGCTGAGAAAAATTTTATTATCTGTTCTTAACAAAGAGCAGACAGAGCTCAGCATGCTCCGGGCCAAGAGAAGACTAGCCATGAGAAGTGGGTCACTTCGGATTAGAAAGTAAAACTTCTGTATGCTATGTTTAACTAGCTGAAAAACCTGATTTATTGCTGTTGGAAGGCTGCCTTCTTTGTTCACAATACTATATAATGATTGCTGTATACAATAAAGGCCTTTATTTCTTCTGCTGCTTGGCTTCCTCTGCTTCTTCTTTCTTTCTCATGCTGACCTTCGAGTGAGTTACTGCAACACAAGCTTCCACAGAATTCTGAGTTTATTGGAATCTCAGCAAATATTTTTTCACCCAATCTTGTTGAAACTTGGCAGGAATGACCAATACTTTACTCGAACTTGACCCCCCAAATGTCGTTCTTCTAGGTTGAAGTATTCATTAGCAGGAACACTTTGAATTTTTACGTTTCACTTAATTTTCCCCTATAGGGATAGATGCAGTTGGAACTCAAACACGGTTTGTGCTAGCTGCTTGAAATTTGACACACTCAATTAGTTCCCAGTGAGCTTTCTATGCTTTGATCCCTTTTGAACTAGCCCTAATCAGAGGTAAGAGAAAAACAGTTTTACTTGAAAGTGTTTGCTAAACTTCCACCGAACTCTGAGTTTATTGGAACCTCAGTTAATATTTTTTTCTCTTTGTTGAGGGCTGGGAATCAAGTCAAGGAGGAGTGGTTTGTGAGGCAACCCCACCGAGCCATTAAGATGGTGGAGATTCCTTATTAGGTATATATACCTCTGTAGTTCCCTAATAAAGCAGTTCCCATTTCAACCTTCAAGTTGCTTGTCACCTCCAGGTTACTTTGCCCAGCGAAACTGCGGCACTCTTGATATGTTGAACTTGGCTGGAAACACCAGTCCTCTCTTCAAATTTGGTCCCCCAAATTTTGTTCTTTTAGGATGAAGCAGGAACACTTTGAAATTTTAGGTTTCACTTCATTTTCCCCTATAAGGATAGATGTAGTTGGAATTCTCATTCAAACAGTTTGTGCTAGATGCTTGAAACTTGACACATTCAATTAGTTCTCAGTGAGCTGTCTATGCTTTGTTCACTGTTGAAGTAGCCCTAAGTAGAGGCAAAAAATAATAATAAAACTCTTTCATTCAAAAGTGTTTGCCAAGCTTCCACAGAACTCTGAGTTTACTGGAATCTCACCAAATATATTTTCACCCAATATTGTTAGTATTTGGAAGGAATAATGGGAACTACAGTCACACTTGGTCAGCCAAATTTCATTCTTCTAGGTTGAAGCATTCATTTACAGGGACACTTTGAATTTTTGTTTTCACTTCTTTTTCCCCTAATGGGATAGATACATTTGGAACACTCAATCAAACACAGTTTGTGCTACCTGCTTGAAACTTGACACATTCAATTAGGTCTCAGTGTGATTTCTATGCTTTTTTCCCTGTTGATGAAGCCCTAAGCAGAGGCAAGGAAAAACCACTTTCATTTGAAAGCATTTGCCAAGCTTCCATAGAACTCTGAGTTAACTGGAAGCTCAGCAAGTATTTTGTCACCCTATCTTGTTGATACCTGGCAGGAATGATCAGTACTCCAGTTACACTTGACCCCCAAATTTTATTCTTCTAGTTTGAAGCATTAATTTGCAGGAACATTTTGAAATTTTAGTTTTGTCTTCATTTTCCCCTATAGGGATAGATGCAGGTGGAACTCTAAATCAAACATGGTTTCTGCTAGCTGCTTGAAACTTGACTCACTCAATTAGGGCTCAGTGTGCTCTCTATGCTTTGTTCCATGTTGAATTAGACCTAAGAAGCAAGGAAAATACACTTTCATTTGAAAGAATTTGCAAAGATTCCACAGAACTCTGAGTTTACTCGTATATCAGCAAATATTTTTTCACCAGATCTTGTTGATTCTTATCAGGAATAATCAGTACTCCATTCACACTTGGCACCCCAAATGTTTTTTTTTTCTAGGTTGATGCATTCATGTGTAGGAACACTTTGAATTTTTAGCTTTCAACTCGTTTTCCAATAAAGGGATACATACATTTCAAACTCTAAATCATACATGTTTTGTGCTTGCTGCTTAAAACTTCACTCACTCAATTAGTTCTCAGTACACTCTCTATGCTTTGTTCCCTATTGAAGTATTCCTAAGCAGAGGCAAGAAAAAATCCACTGTATTTGAAAGTTTTTGCAAATCTTCCACAGAACTCCGAGTTTACTGGAATCTCAGCTAATAATTTTCACCTGAACTTGTTGATACTTGGAGGGAATGATCAGTACTCCATTCACATTTGGCCCACCAACTTTATTCTTCTAGTTTGAAATGTTCCTTTGCAGGAACTCTTTGCATTTTTAGGTTTCACTTTGTTTATCCATACAGGGATACATGCAATTTGAATGCTAAATCAAACACAGTTTGTGCTAGCTGCTTGAAACTTGACTCACTCAATTAGGTCTCAGTGCACTCTCTATGCTTTGTTCCCTGTTGAAGTACCTTAAGCAGAGGCAAGGAAAATACACCTTCATTTGAAAGCATCTGGAAAGATTCCACAGAACTCCGAGTTCACTGAAATCACATCAAATATTTTTTCTCCAAATCTTGTTGATACTTGGCAGGAATGATCTGCACTTCATTAGAATTTGATACCCCCAATTTTGTCTTCTATGATGAAGCGTTCTTTTGCAAGAACACTTTGAATTTTTTAGGTTTCACTTCATTTTACCATATGGGGATACATGCATTTGGAACACAAAAGCAAAAATGGAGTGTGGTAGCTGCTTGAAACTTGACTCACTCAATTACTTCTCAGTGTGTTCTCTATGCTTTGTTCCTTGTTGAAGTAGCCCTAAGCAAAGGCAAGGAAAATACACATTAATTTGAAAGCATTTGCAAAGCTTCCATATATATCCGAGTTTACTAGAATCTCAGCAAATATTTTTTTTTCACCCAATCTTGT
The DNA here is from genome assembly GCF_021218885.2 of Marmota monax. Classification (NCBI taxonomy): domain Eukaryota; kingdom Metazoa; phylum Chordata; class Mammalia; order Rodentia; family Sciuridae; genus Marmota; species Marmota monax. The sequence continues at coordinate 121,912 of NW_026692612.1, forward strand.
TCATACTTGTCAGGAATGATCAGTCCTCCATTTGCATTTGGACAACCAAATTTCACTCTTCTACGTTGAAGTATTCATTGGCAGGAACACTTTGAAATTTTAGGTTTCACTTCATTTTTCTCTATAAGGATACATGCATTTTGAACTCTAAATCAAACAAGGTTTGTGCTAGCTGCATTAAACTTGACTCACTCAATTCCTTCTTGCCACAGTCTGGCTGGGCACAAATCATGAGCCACTCAAGAGGAACAAACTTTATTTCTGAACTCCACCAGCACACTCCACACACGCTCCCCAGGAACTCTCCCGAATGCCACGCGGCTCCTCCAGGAACCACCAACCAAAAAATCCCTCCTCTGGCATTTCACCAACCAATGTGAACTCTTCAGGATTCCCCGCAATAGCTCAACCAGAAATCAATGGGAACTCTGCGAGAACTCAAAGGTCATCATCTTAATGGCTTGCTGGCGTCACCTCTCAACCACTACTTCTGGCAAAAATACCATGCGTCATCCTGACTCAGCTGTGGCCCTCAACATCTCGCCCCTTCTGTTTAATTAAACAACAAGCAATGTGGCTTAGGGACTGTGCCTGTTAGGCTGTCCAAACTACCTTACCCGTCATCGAATGAGCTGACCTCAAAGTGTGAGCCTCCTGTCTTAGGTTGGTACCACTGCAATTGGATCTTACCCGTCACTGACTACTGGTCCAGCATACAGCCATACTTGTGGATAGGCCTTTGCACGGGGGGGGGGTGTGAGGTTCTTTGCCTCAATTCTGTTGGCACTCAAATTTGGCCTTGGTGCCAGTGGGGGGATGAGGTTCTTTGCCTCACCTCTGTTGGCCCCCAAATATTAGACCATCACTAGTAGAAGGGAGGAGGTTACAGAAATGCCACGACACCAAGCCAATTGATGGCTCCTTTAGAAAAATTGTACCACCGGTGACACCATCAGCAAAGATACACCAGCACTATCACAATTTGCTGCACCAACAGACAGTTCACAATGCATACAAGTGATACATAGTCCAGGCAAGTTCTGCAAAGCAGTTCAAAGCAGAGGAATCTATCAATATGTCTATTTCCTCCCAAAGTAAATCGAACTCCTTGATTGAGCATTAATTGTTGAGTTATTATTCATTAATGCATCAGTTTATACAGTTTACTGTGATAGCTATCGAAAAAGCTGTAGTTTGGTTTTATCTTGGTCTTCTTCAGCACTAGGATGAAGATAGGAATTCTGGCAATGATGGCTAAAAAATTATGTAACATTCCAACAGGCACTAAGAAAACAATTTTCTGAACAATTTACATTATCCTGAACAGAATTATTAAATATAATGAAAAGGAAAGGTGAAAGTAAACAAACAGATCTGTTAACCTCCTTATTTGTTCACATATTAAAACAATCCTCAACAGCTGTTTACCCAATTTAAATTAAACCATTAAAATCACGTGAATAAAAAAAAAGATCCATTTTTTCATGAGCACTCCTCATATATGATATATGGACATATGCACACACAGACATACAACACAAACACAGTGTGCACACATAACATACAACACATAAGACAATAGTAAAGGCCTTGTAGCTTTAGACAGGTGAAATCTCCATTGCAATGTTTAAAAACTCCACAGTCAAAAAATAAAACTGATCAGAAAAACATTAACCTAGGTCTGTATGAGCTAAAAAAATAATATAGAAATTTATGATGTGGAAAAGGGCAATAATAAAATAGATATTGAAAAAAGCATCCTGGTTAATCACTGTTGCAGATGTAAGAATAGCCAGACTGGAGATTTGTATATCAGCTGTTATGGATTTGAGTCAAATCATCTTCTTTTTGGTCTGTAGAAATTGCTTTGGTTAGTCTCTATGGAATCCAAATCGGCTACTGTTCTCCCTGTGGAAACACACAAACAGAACCCTGACTCCAGACAATCACTGCATCAGGACCTTTCCATTGTCCTGTTAGAATATCCTTCCAAAGTACCTTAAGCTTATGTACATTTTTTGGATATATATGCCTTTCCACAGCACTAAGCCCTGATGAATCCAAATTTTAAAAGTTTAGAGTAAAATGGGTTATTTCAAGTTTACCTTGGAGGATATATACCCCTTTCCAATTCCCTCATTTTGCTTTAATAAGTACATTTTAATAGTTTGATGAGCTCTTTCAACTATGCCTTGTCCCTGTGGACTGTATGGAATTCTTGTTATGTGAGTAATGCCAAATGATGACCAAAATTGTTTAAAAGAGGTAGAAATATAACCAGGACCATTATCTGTTTTTAATTGTTTTAGAACGCCCACGGTGGCAAAATTTTGTAAGCAATGAGCTATAATATCTTTAGTCTTTGTCTCCGGCATGAAGGGAGCCCATCAAAAATCTGGAAGAAGTATCAACTATAACATGCAAATATTTTAATTTTCCAAATTCTGGCAATTGTGCGATGTCCATCTGCCAAATATGGTTAGATATCAGTCCTGTAGGATTGACTCCAAGATTAACTTGTGGTAAAAAGGCCACACAATTTTGACATTGTTTTATTATTTGTCTAGCTTGTTCCTTAGTTATTTTAAAATGCTTTTTTAATGTATTTGCATTGACATAGAAGGAATTATAAAAATTTGTAGCTTCTTCTAGCGTAGAAAAAATATGTATGTCATTTGTAGTTTTATCTGCTAAATCGTTGCCCAAACTAAGGGCTCCAGGCAATCCTGTATGTGCCCTGATATGTCCTATAAAGAATGGATCTTTTCTGTCCCAGATTAGACTTTTTATAGTGGAAAACAAAGAGAAAACAGTAGAGGAAGGGGAAATCCTACCAGCATCTTCAAGGGATACTATAGCATTTACTATATACTGACTATCAGAAAATAAATTGAATACAGAACCTTTAAACATCACAAAAGCTTGTAATACTGCATTAACCTTACCTTTTGAGCTGATTGTTTGGGTACTAACAATGTAAAAGTTTGATTAGGGGTAACTACTGCTGCTGTGCCATTATTTGACCCATCAGTGAAAATATTTGGAGCATTCATGATAGGTGTTTTTCTTGTCATTTATGGAAAAACTACAGGATGCAAAGGCCAAAAAGACAACAAGGGGTTAGATGGTAAGTGGTTATCAAATGAAACATTAGATTTACAGATTAATATTGCCCAAGTATTTAACTCATTACCTAACTAATCAATTTGATCCATAGTATATGGAGTAATAATTATACTGGGAGAAATTCAAAACACTCCCTTTGCTGATTTTATTCCTTTGAGTATCAATTGTCCTACAGCCTCAGGATACCTAGTAAGAATAGTGTTAGAAGAATAAGATAAATGTATCCACAATAATGGACCTTCTTGCCAAAATACTCCTGTAGGAATATTTTTTGTTGGTAGTACAATAAATAATAAAGGCAAACTTATATCAATTCTATCCAAATGCATAATTTCCATATATGTTTCAATAATTTTTAATGCCTTTCTTGCTTCAGGCGTTAACATGTGGGGTGAATTTGGATCTGATGGACCTTTTAGGATATCAAATAAAGGTCTCAACTCTCCTGTTGGTATGCGTAGATAAGGCCTTATCCAATTTATGTCTCCTAATAACTTTTAAAAGTCATTAAGTGATTTGAGTTGATCTACTCATATTTGAATTTTTGGTGGATGGACCATGGTTAAGGATAATAGAACTCCTAAATAATTAATTGGAAGATTTAATTGTACTTTATCTATTGCTATCTCTAGATTATATTTTTTTAATAAATTTGTAAGCGTGGCATAACATTCTAACACTGTGTTTTTATCTTTATCCCCTGTAGGATACATGCATTGGGAACACTAAATCAAACACGTTTGCACTAGCTGCTTAAAATTTGACTCACTAAATTAGTTCTCAGTGCACTCTCTATGTTTTGTTCAGTGTTGAAGAAGCCCTAAGCACAGGCAAGGAAAATACACTTTTATTTTAACACATTTGCAAAGTGTCCACAGAATTCCAAGTTTACTGGAATCTCAGCAAACATTTATTCACTCAATAATGTTAATATTTGGCAACAATGATCTGTATTCCATTTGCACTTGGTCCCCCAAATTTCTTTCTTCCAGGTTGAAACGTTCATTTGCAGGAATACTTGAATATTTAGATTTCACTTTGTTTTCCACTACAGAGATACACAGATTTGGAACTCTAAATCAAACACAATATGTGCTACTTGATAGAAACTTGGCTCACTCAATGGTTATCAGTGGCTCTCTATGCTTTGTTCTCTGTTGAAGTAGACCAAAGCCTAGAAAAATAAAATACATTTTCATTAGAAAGCATTTGCAAAGTTTCAACAGAAATCCTAATTTACTGGAATATCAGCAATTTTTTTTTCAACCGATCTTGTTGATACATGGCAGGAATGATCTGCACTCCATTGGCACTTGGTCACCAAAATTTTGTTCTTTAGGCTGAAACGTTCAGTTTCAGGAACACTTTGAATTTTTAGGTTTCACCGCATTTTCCCCATATAGGGATACATGCTTTTGGAACTCTAAATCAAACATGGGTTGTGCTAGCTGATTGAAACTTCACTAACTCAATGAGTTCTCAGTATGTATTCTATGCTTTGTTCCATGTTGAAGTAGCCCTAAGCAGAGGCTAGAAAAATGAATTTTCATTTGAAAGCGTTGCAAAGCTTCCACAGAACTCTGAGTTTACTGAAATCTCAGCAAATATTTTGCACCCGATCATTTGGATACTTGGCAGGAATGATCACTAATCCATTCGTACTTGGACACCCAAAGTTCGTTCTTCTAGGTTGAATGGTTCATTTGCAGGACCACTTTGAATTTTTAGGTTTCAATTCATTTTTTTTTTCCTACAGGAATCCATGCATTTGAAACTCTAAAGCAAACACTGTTTGTGCTACTTCCTTGAAACTTGACTCACTCAATTACTTCTCAGTGTACTCTCTTTGCTTTGTTTCCTGTTGATGTAGCTCTAAGAAGAAGCAAGGAAAATACACTTTAATTTGAAAGCATTTGCAAAGCTTCCCAGAACTCCAAGTTTACTGGAATCTCAGCAAATATTTTTTCACCCGATGTTGTTGATACTTGGCAGGAATTATCTCTTGATACTCAATTTGCACGTGATCCTCCAAATTTCATTCTTGAAATGTTCGTTTACAGGAACACTTTGAATTTTTAGGTTTCCCTTCGTTTTCCCCTATAGGGACACATACATTTGGAACTCAAAATTAAACCCGGTTGTGCTACCTACTTGAATCTTGACTCACTCAATTAGTTTTCAGTGACTCTCTATGCTTTGTTCCCTGTTAAAGTAGCCCTAAACAGAGGCAAGAACAATACACTTTAATTTGGAAGCATTTGCAAAGCTTCCACAGAACTCCAAGTTAACTGGAATCACAGCAAATATTTTTAAATCTGATCTTGTTGATACTTGGCAGGAATGATCTGTACTCCATTCACACTTGCTCACCCAAATTTTGTTCTTCTACGTTGAAGCATTCATTTGCAGAAACATTTTGAATTTTTAGGTTTCACTTCATATTCACATATAGGGATACATGCATTTCGAACTCTAAAGCCAACAGGGCTTGTGCTAGCTGCTTGAAACTTGACTCACTCAATTACATCTCAGTGTGCTCTCTTTGGTTTGTTTCCTCATGAAGTAAGCCTAAGAAGAGACAAGGATAATACACTTTTATTTCAAAGCATTTGCAAGCATCCACAGATCTCTGAGTTTACTGGAATCTCAGCAAATATTTTTTCACCCCATATCATTGATACTTGGAGGGAATTATCAGTTCTCCATTTGCACTTCATCCCCCAAATTTCTCACTGTGTTCTCTATTCTTTGTTCCCTGTTGAAGTATTCATAAGTCAAGGTAAGGAAAATACACTTTCATTTGAAAGGGTTTGCAAAGCTTCCACAGAACTCCAAGTTTACAGGATTCTCAGCAAATATTTTCTCACCAGAACTTGTAGATACTTGTCAGGAATGATCTGTAATACATTCAAAATTTGTCCCCCAAACTTCGTTCTTCTAGGTTGAAGCTTCATTTGCAGGAACACATTGAATTTTTAGGTTTCACTTTATTTTCTCAAATAGGGATACATGCAATTGAAACTCTAAATCAAACATGGATTGTGCCAGGTGCTTGCAACTTGACTCACTCAATTAATTCTCAGTGTGCTCTCTATGCTTTTTCTGTGGAAGTAGCCGTAAGCATAGGAAAGGAAAATACACTTTCATTTGAAGCAATTGCAAGCTTTTACAGATTCCGAGTTTACTGGAAAAATCAGCAAATATTTTTTCACCTGATTTTGTTGATACTTGGAGGGAATGATAAGACTCCATTCACACGTGGTCTCCCAAATTTTATTCATTTAGGTTGAAGCAGTCATTTACAGGAAAACTTTGAATTTTTAGGTTTCACTTGTTTTTCCCCTATAGGGATACATGCATTTAGAATTCTAAATGAAACACGGTTTGTGCTAGCTGCTTGAAACTTGACTCACTCAATTAGTTCTCAGTGCACTCTCCATGCTTTGTTCCCATTGATGTAGCTCTAAGCAGTGACAAAAAATGCACTTTCATTTAAAATCATTTGCAAAACTTCCACAGAACTCCAAGTTTAATGGAATCTCAGCAAATATTTTTTCACCCGAACTTGTTGATACTTAGAGGGAATGATGTGTATTCCATTTGTACTTGTTCCCCCAAATTTCATTCATCTAGGTTGGTGCATTCTTTTGCAGGAACACTTTGAATTTTTAGGTTTCTCTTTATTTTCCCCTATAGGGATACATGCATTTTGAACCCGAAATGAAACACAGTGTGTGCTAGCTGCATGAAACTTGACTCACTCAATTAGTTCTCAGTGTGCTCTCTATGCTTTTTTCCCTGTTGAAGTAGCCCTAAGGAGAGGCAAGGAAAATACACTTTCATTTGAAAGTGTTTGCAAAGCTTCCACAGAACTCAGAGTTCACTGGAATCTCAGCAAATATTTTTGCACCTGATCTTGTTGATACTTGGAGGGAATGATTGGTACTCCATTCCCACTTTCTCCCCCAAATTCTGTTCTTCTAGATTGAAGATGTCTTTGCAGGTACACTTTGAATTTTTAGGTCATTTCATTTTCCCCTCTAGAGATACATGCATTTGGAACTCTAAGTCAAACCAAGTTTGTGCTAGCTGCTTGAACCTTGGCTCACTCAATTAGCTCTCAATCAGCTCTCTATGCTTTGTTCCCTGATAAATTAGCCCTAAACAGAGGCAAGAAAAATACACTTTCATTTGAAAGCATTTGCAAATCTTCCACAGTATTCTGAGTTAACTGGAGTCTCAGCAAATATTTTTTCACCCAATCTTGTTGATTCTTGGCAGAAATGATCTGTACTACATTGACACTTGATCCCTCAAATTTCGTTCTTCTAGGTTGAAGCGTTCATTTGCAGGAACACTTTGAATTTTGGGGTTTCACTTCATTTGCCTCTATAGGGATACATGCATTTGGAACTCTAAAGCAAACAAGATTTGGGCTAGCTGCTTGAAATTTGACTCACTTAATTAGTTTTAAGTGTACTCTCTATGGTTTGTTCCCTGTTGAAGTAGCCCTAATTAGAGGCAAGAGAAATACATTTTCATTTGAGAGCGTTTGCAAAGCTTCCACAGAACTCCTGTTTTACTGGAATCTCAGCAAATATTTTTCACCTGAACTTATTGGTACTTGGATGAGATGATCAATACTCCATTCACACTTGGTTCCCCAAATTTTCTTCTTCTAGGTTGAAGCGTTTATTTTCTGAAACATGTTGAATTTTTTTTTCACTTCATTTTCTGCTATAGAAATACATGGATTTTGAACCCTAAATCAAACACTGTTTGCGCTACCTGGTTGAAACTTGACTCACTCAATTAGTTCTCAGTGTGCTCTCTATGCATTGTTCCCTGTTCAAGTATGTATAAGCAGAGGCAAGGTAAGTGCACTTTTATTTGAAAAAGTTTACAATGCTTCCACAGAGCTCCAAGTTTACTGAAATCTCAGCAATTTTTTTTCAACCTGTCTTGTTGATATATGGCAAAAATGATCTGTACTCCATTCACACTTGGTCCTCCAAATTTTGTTCTTTGAGGTTGAAGCATTAATTTGCATGTACACTTTGAATTTTTAGGTTTCACTTTATTTTCAAAAATAGGGATACATGCAATTGGAACTCTAAATCAAACACGGTTTGGGCTAGCTGCTTGAAAATTTACTCACTCAATTAGTTCTCAGTGGTATCTCTATGTTTTGTTCCCTGTTCAAGTAGCACTAAGCAGAGGCAAGAAAAATACACTTTGATTTGAAAGCATTTGCAAAGCTTCCACAGAACTCCGAGTTTAATGGAATCTCAGCCAATATTTTTTCACCCGATCTTGTTAATATGTGGAGGCAATGATCTGTACTCTGTTAGCACTTGGTCTGCCAAATTTGGTTCTTCTGGGTTGAAGCGTTTGTTTGCAGGAACACTTTGAATTTTTAGGTTTCTCTCATTTTCCCAAATAGGAATACAAACATTTGGAACACTAAATCAAACACTGTTTGGGATATCTGCTTGAAACTTGATCACTCAATTAGTTCTCAGTGCACTCTCTATGCTTTGTTCCCTTTTAAAGTAGCCCTAAGTAGAGGCAACAAAAATACACTTTCATTTGAAAGTGTTTGCAAAGCTTCCACAGATTTCCGAGTTTACTGGAATCTCTGCAATTTTTTTTTTTTACCCATTTTGCTGATACTTGGCAGGAATGATTGGTACTCCATTCACACTTGGTCCCACATATTTGGTTCTTCTAGGTTGAAGCGTCCATTTGCCAGAACACTTTGAAATTTTTGGTTTAACTTCATTTTTCCAAAAGGGATATATGCATTTGGAAATAAATTAAACACGGTTTGTGCTAGCTGCTTGAATCTTGACTTACTCAATTATTTCTCAGTCAGCTCTCTATGCTTTGTTCCCTGTTGAAGTAGCCCTAAGCAGAGGCAAGGCAAATACACTTTCATTTGAAGCACTTGCATATCTTCCACAGAAATCCATATTTATTGGAATATCAGGAAATATTTTTTCACCCAATCTTGTTGATACTTAGAGGCAATGATTGGTACACGATTTGCACTTTGTCACCCAACTTTCTTACTTCTAGGTTGAAACATTCATTTGTAAGAACACTTTGAATTTTTAGGTTTCACTTCGTTTTCCCCTATAGGGATACATGCATTTGGAACCCTAAATCAAACACTGTTTGTGCTAGCTGCTTGAAACTTGACTCACTCAATTAGTATTCAGTACACTCTCTAAGCTTTCTTCCTTGTTGAAGTAGCCCTAAGGTGAGGCAAGGCAAATACACTTTCACTTGAAAGCGCTTGCAAAGCTTCCACAGAACTCAGAGTTTACTGGAATGTCAGGAAATATTTTTTCACCTGAACTTGCTGATACTTGGCGCAAATGATCAGCACTCCATTCGCACTTGGTCCCCCAAATGTGGTTCTTCTAGGCTGAAACGATCATTTGAAGGATCATTTTGAATTTTTAGGTTTCACTTCATTTTCCCTTATAGGATACATGCATTTGGAACACTAAATCAAACACGGTTTGTGCTACCTGCTTGCAAATTGACTCACTCAATTAATACTCTGTTTGCTCTCTTTGGATTGTTCCTTGTTGAAGTAGCCCTAAGCATAGGCAACAAAAATACACTTTTATTTGAAAGCGTTTTCAAAGCTTCCACAGAACTCCGAGTTTTCTGGAATCTCAGCAATTATCTTTTCACCCAAAATTGTTGATAATTGAAGGGAATGACCAGTACTCAATTCACACTTGGTTCCTCAAATTTGGTTTTTCTAGGTTGAAGCGTTTGTTTTGAGGAACCTTTTGCATTTTCAGGTTTTACTTCATTTTCCCAAATAGGGATACATGCATTTGGAACCCTAAATCAAACACTGTTTATGCTAGCTGCTTGAAACTTGACTCACTCAATTAGTACTCAGTGCACTCTCTAAGCTTTCTTCCTTGTTGAAGTAGCCCTAAGGTGAGGCAAGGCAAATACACTTTCACTTGAAAGTGCTTGCAAAGCTTCCACAGAACTCCGAGTTTACTGGAATCTCAGCAAATATTTTTTCACCAGATCATGTTGATACTTGGAGGGAAATATCATTACTCCATTCACACTTCGTCCCCAAAATTTCTTCTAGGTAGAAGCGTTTGTTTGCATGAGTACTTTGAAATTTTAGGTTTCACTTCGTTTTCCCCTATAGGGATACATGCATTTGGAAACCTAAATCAAACACAGTTTGTGCTAGTTGCTTGAAACATAACTCACTAATTTAGTTTTCAGTTGCTCACTATACTTTGTTCCCTGTTAAAGTAGCCCTAAGCAGAGGCAAGGAAAATACACTTTTATTTGAAAGTGTTTGCAAAGCTTCCAGAATTCTCCGAGTTTAGTGGAATCTCAGCAAATATTTTTCACCCATTTTGCTGATACTTGTCGGGAATTATTGGTACTCCATTTGCACTTGGTCCCCCTAATTTGGTTCTTCTAGGTTGAAGCCTTCTTTTGCAGGAACACTTTGAATTTTTGGTTTCACATTGTTTTCTCCTATACGGATATATGCATTTGGAACTAAATCAAACACAGTTTGTGCTAGCTGCTTGAATCTTGACTCTCTCAATTAGTTTTCAGGGGCTTTCTAATTTTTACCCTGTTGAAGTAGCCCTAAGCAGAGGCACGGCAAATACACTTTCATTTGAAAGCGCTTGCAAAGCTTCCACAGAACTTGATGTTTATTGGAATCTCAGCAAATATTTTTTCACCTGATCTTGTTGATACTTGGAGGCAATGATTGATACTCCATTCGCACTTAGTCCCCCAAATTTTGTTCTTCTAGGTTAAAGCGTTCGTTTGCAGGAACATTTTGAATTTTTAGGTTTCATTTTGTTTTCCCGTATGGAGATACATGCATTTGGAACCCTAAATCAAACACGGTTTGTCCTAGCTGCTTGAAACTTAACTCACTCAATTAGGTCTCAGTGTGCTCTCTATGCTTTGTTCCCTGTTGAAATAGCCCTAAACAGAAGAAAGGAAAATGCACGTTCATTTGAAAGTGTTTGCTAAGCTTCCACAGAACTTTGAGTTTACTTGAGTCTCAGCAAATATTTTTTCACTCATTTTGCTGATACTTAGCGGGAATGATTGGTACTCCATTCACACTTGGCCCCCCAGTTTGTTTCTTCTAGGTTGTAGTGTTCGTTTGCAGGAACACATTGAATTTTTAGGTTTCACTTCATTTTCCCCTGTAGGGATACATGCATTTGGAACTCTAAATCAAACTCGGTTTGTGCTAGCTTCTTGAAACTTGTCTCACTCAATTATTTCTCAGTGCACTCTCTATGCTTTCTTCCCTGTTGAATATCCCTTCAGCTGGGATACCCAGAGTGTGGGTTCACACTGATTTCTGTGTGAGAGGCCTCCTAGGTACATTGATTTACCACCCTGGTGCAGTCCACACAAAGAATATGTGGTCTTTTCTTTAGAGGACCTTAGAATGATGGTTAAAGGCAAGACCTAAATGCACACATGGGGACCTTTAACCAACCTTGCTTAGATATAATTTATAATTAATTTATAATTAATATGGTGCAAATGTTTAAAGGATACAAGTCTGTGAATTTGATATTGTGTATATCTATGAAACCACCCTATACTCAGAACTTTCCTGTCACCCAGAATTCCTCTTTTCCATCCATCACTCCCTGAGTTCCTGGCTCCATGTAACTGCTGTTGAGCTTTCTTCATTGTCAACTACTGTACATTCTCTAGAATTTTACCTAGATGGAATCATATGTGCACTCTCTGTGCTTAGGAGATGCCCAGGCCTTGCTGGCTACATTCAGTCCATCAAAACAAGAGGCTGCCGCTCACCTTAATTTGAGATACCCATGGCATCTCCTGCTGAAAGAGACTCTGTCCTTCATCCCCCACTGCTGGAACCACCTCTATAGAGGAAAAAAAGCAAGTTCTTTGCTTCTAAAGAAATCCCTCCCCAAATTGCCTTCAGCAAATTTTAATTCTACCTTTTTAGACAAGCACTACCAAAATGGAGCCTCTTATCAAGACTATGCCAGCAACCAATGCCCAAGGTTATGATTTGGTGGATACCTTATCATGTGCTTACTATGAGATGTCTTTGTTTAAGCACTTTATCCATTCACAGGAAAGATTTAAAATGCACTGACAATACTCACCGGTTCATACAAGAGTCCTGTGCTTCACATGCCTACAAGGACAATGTGTCCACCTGATGATCCCAGAAGCACATGGTGTTTCCAGAATCATCCACAGTTGTGACCAGGGCCCAGGGATTCTGGGGAGTATCTCTGGAGCATAGGTGCCCTGTGCCACATGCACAGGTGTTGGGACCAGTAACTTAAGTCTTCAGGGTGGGTATATAAATCAGTAATGTAAAAGACAAATATTTTGGAGGATTAGCATAGTCTCAGAAGGAAAGGAATACTGAAGGATAGAATTATTAGTGTTTTTCAAACTTGTTTTCAAACTACTTTTAGTGGGGAGGTATTAGGGATTGAACCCAGGAGTGCTCAACCACATCCCAAGCTCTTTTTTAAATTTTTCTTATTCTGAGACAAGGTCTTCTAAGTTGCTGAGGCTACCTTTGAACTTATGATCCTCCTGCCACAATGTCCCAAGCCACTGGGTTTACATATGGGTACCACTACAATGGAAATATTTTTTTAAGAAAAAAAGTTTTTGCAAAAAGAATGGTGTAAATGTGTAAATGGTGTACACTGCAAACTTAACTTTTAAAAATTGGAAACTAAGAATTTTTATCTCTGAGATTTTAGAAAAAGGAGAAAAGTAGCCTCCTACCACCTACTCCAAGTCATAGAAAGGCCCCCACTGAACACCTGTAAGAGGCAAGGCTTATTTCCTGCTGCCAAGAGAAGTCTGGAAACCCATGTTCATATGGTGAAGATTTCAGGGAGGTCCAGGAAACCAGAACCCAACCAGGGTCAGAGAGGAAAGCCTGGTGCTTGGGCAGGCCTTGGTGTCCCGGTCAGTCACCGGCATCCACCCCTTGATTGACTTTCCTTTCTAGCATGGGAAGTGCTGGTTGAATCCTGGCTACAATTCTGGTTCTGGCTGGCCTGAGAAGTAGCCCCTGGGGTGAAATAATAGGGATTCCTATTGTAAATAACTTGCACACCTTTTACAAATCCCTTGAGACACAGCTCCAACACCACCTGCTCTAGGAAGTCACTACTGCCTGCCAGCCATCACTCTCCTGTCTCCATATTACATTGTGTACAGCTTTAAAGTAGCATTTCTGAATTGTGTCCATTGAGGCTAAGGGTCAGGTGTTAATCATCTGTTCAGCTCTAGCACCTGGCAGAACAGTATGTGTTTGTAAAATAATAAGGTTAATGGTAATTTAATTTCCTGTTAGGTTTGAGCCATTGGCTTTTCAGGGCAACTCTCCCAAAGTTCAGTTGTCTGTGTGGAACGGTCACAGGCTCTGTCATGTCTTCACATAAACAACTTTCATTTCACAGCCCAGTGGAGCTTTGAATGCTTTGAAAGGAGACCAGGAGGAACTCTGCTGGTGGCCCATATCCTCAATCTCTCCATCTTTCCAGCAATCCCAGAAGGAATTCACTTGCTGCAGCTTCATAATTTTCACAGACATGACCTGTTCCTGTTCCTATATGTCACTCAGTTTGGGAATGACCAGTAATATCTCAGTTCTACCCACCTAGCTTGGCCCCCAGCAGAAATGCATCCATGAGGAATGGGATCCTTGCATTAAATGCATCATTTCCTGAGGTATATTTTTAAAAATCTGACAGTGATTTGTTTTATGCCCCACCAACTCTCATGTTACGTACCAGGAGTGGCACATGTGCCGTGCTTGAAGAAACTCTGAAGCAATATCTGTAGATTGATCTGCAATTCCAGATTTGAATTTTAGACAGCTTAGCAGGGACTTCAAGTACTAGGCAGTGGAAGAGCACTGCTGACCCCCATTGTCCTACCAGAAGGCTATGAGCATGACCAAGGCTGTGCCCTCTGAGGAGCAGCACAAGCCCCACACAGGATGGGAGATAGGATCTAATTACAGACCCTAAATAAACAAACATGCAAACAACAACAAAATCCTGGAGTATGGCTCAGTCAAATGTATCACCCCAAACAGCAAGTTTTCAGTAACAACAACCAAAAAAAACCCCACAAGATATGAAGAAGTATGTTTTAGCTCAGCCTGCTACAAGAAATTATGACAGACAGGGTAATTTCAGCCACATTTTTTCTAATAGTTCTGGGGAGAGAGAAGCTGGAGGCCACAGTGCTAGCAGACTTGGGGACTACAGATCTGAAAAGAGCTTCCCTTGCCTGCACAGTCCTGCCTTCCTACTGTTCGCACACAGTCCTCGCAGGGCTGGGCCATGGTGCATGCAGAGGAAGGAGAGGATCTGTCCTCCTCCTCTGATGGAGGACATGAGCCCCATCATAAGGGTACCACCTTTATGACCTCATCTACACCTAATTACACCTCAGAAGCCCACCTCTAAATAGCATCACATTGAAAGTTATGGCTTCAACACATAAATTTGATGGAAGAACACAAACATAGAGTCCACAGTAAACAGAAAAGTGTTACCCACCCACAGGGGGGAAATGCAGGTTGCAGAAACTTCCTATGAGAACTCAGATGTTGATATTAGAAAAGATTTGAAAATATGTAAAATATATATTATATAATATATAAAAATATCTTATTTATTACAAGATATATTAATACATATAAAATTATATATTTTTAAATAATAAAAGTATAGTAATTTGATGAAGTCTTAATAGTTAAATGGACATAAAATAACTAATGGACATTTTCTGAAAATATTAAAAAGCAAAATTATTTTTTAGGAAAAAAAACAAAATTCCAGAGATTTTTTAAAAAGTACAAAAATTGAAATAAAAAAAAATTAGAGAAGATCAAAAGTATAGATAAGGTGGACAGAAAGAAGCAGCCAATCTGAGGATTGATAGAGATTATACAACACACAAAAAAAGGAAAAGACAATGAAGAAAAGTGAACAGAGCATTAGAGAAATGTGGGCCACTGAGCTCACCAATAGACATGTACCAGGAATTTTAGAAGGAGGGGAAGAAGAAGGAGCAGAAAAGTATCTAAAGAAATAATGATTAAAACCATTCCAGACTTGATGAAAACATTACGGTCCATGACCTCCATGACAAGTAGGATAAACACTGAGAATCTCACATTCGGACACATCACAGTAAGAATTTTGAAAGACAAAGAGAATATAATACAAACATCAAAAGAGAGGTTATTCAACACAAACAAGGGAAACGAAAATTAAAACCTGACTTATCAGACATAATGGAACCTGAAGTTTAGAGAATACCATCCAAAAGGTTCAAAAGGGACTGTTAATCAAGAGTTGTATAGGCAGCAAAATTATATTTCAAAAATGAAAGCAAAACAATTACATTCCTGAAGTTATCTATACAGTACTTTGAACCCACATTGAAAATCCTATTAAAAGTGATTGCCTAATTATAAAAGTATAAATGCATATTTGTTTTCCTTCCTTAAACTGATTTTAAAAGCAATTATCTCAAGCAGTATGTATATAATTCTACTGTTGGGTCCAAACCATGTAGAATTGCAATACATTGAACAATAGCAGGAAAAAGGCGGTAGATGGGAGCAAAGCTGCATGGAGTGGGAGTCTGACACCAAATACTGGAGCCACAGAAACAAACCAAACAAGCAAGCCAGGATGATAAGTAAGGAAGTTAACTTTAAAAATATGTAATTATAGACCTAATCTCCTGCTATAAACTTCATAAAATTACATGGTTATAACAATGCATGGTTATGCTATGACATATTTAATATGCACAATAATAATATCACAAAGATGGATAAGAGTTATATGGATGTAATCCTTCTGTATCTCTTGAATAGCTGGATTACAGGAGTGAGCCACAGTGTCAGGCCTTCCTCTGTATCTCACAGGAATTATTTCTTACAAAAATTTAAGTTGATATGGTAAGATGTGTATGAAAACCCTGTAGCAACTACTAAGAAATTTACCCCAAAATAGTAAAAAAATCATTAAAAGAATCAAAATATTACATTAAAAAATAATCAGCTAGTGCAAAAAAATTGGTAAAAGTGAAAGAGAAACAAAAAAAAACAGGAAAATAGGATGTGAAAAGTGTATGGAATCAATATATCAATAGAACATTCCTGTGAGTTGGCTTGATAGTCCAACAGAGAGAGAGAGAGATCATCAGACCTGACAGAAACAGGTCCCACTATGTGATGCCTGCAAGAGAGGCACTTTATGTTCAGAGATGCACTAGGTTGAGAGGAAAAAGAAGAAGCTCTGTCCACACCACTCTATGAAAGCTACAGCAGCTATCAACAGGATGCAAGATCGATTCTGATAAGAGTGAACACATTTTTTTTAAGAGAGAGAGAGAAAGAGAGAGAGAGAGAGAGAGAGAGAGAGAGAGAATTTTTAAAATATTTATCTTTTAGTTTTTGGTGGACATAACATCTTTATTTTATTTTTATGTGGTGCTGAGGATCAAACCCAGCACCCTGTGCATGACAGGTGAACACTTTACCACTTGAGCCACATCCCCAGCCCCAAGAATGGACATTTTTATTAGTAAAAGTATCAAGGTATTAGGAATAAATAGCAATTATAAACATTCGATCTGAATTAATGAAATTGATCATAGAAAAAAATATAGAGAAAATATACACCGAAAAGAAATGGTACATTAAAAATAACAAAACAGACATGTAGGTGGGCTAGGGTTATAGCTCAGTGGTACAGTGCATGCCTAGCAGGTGTGAGGCCCTGAGTTCACTTCTCAGCACCACATATAAATAAATAAAAAATAAAGGTCTATTGACAACTAAAAAAAAAAAAAAGAAGAAGAAAAGAAAAGAAAAAGTAGCCATTTAGTAAGTCTGACAAAGCAAAAAGAAGACCCAAATAACTATAACCCAGAATGAAAGAGGGGACATCCTTACTACATTTAAAGAAAGAAAAATGGTTACAAATGAACACTATGAATGGCTGTGTGCTAACAAATCACAAGACCTAGAGAAAATGAACAAGTTCCTACAAAGAGAAAAAATGACTCCAGCTGACTCAGAGAGGAATATGAAACCTGAACAGACCTGTAACAAGCTCAGGTGACATTGGTAATCACACAAAGAAAAGTCCATGCCCAGGTGGCATCACAGGGAATCCACCAAATATTTAAAGAACTGACAGCAATCTTTGACAAACCCTTTCAAATAATACAAGAGGATAAAATTCTTCCTGATTCACCTCTGTTAGGAAGGAACCTAGTGATAAAATCAGGAGCAAACACCTCATTGCCAGAAGCCAACTTCAGGTAGGACTGCCCTCAGAAAAGGCATTCATTTTGCTACAGATTCCTAATTATGGAATAGCAAAACCTTCACAGGAAACCTGAATATAAATGGAGAGAGAAAGAGCCTGCCACTGACTATCAGATGCTGAAGGGTCTTTGACCAGTTAAAGTTGGAGCTGGGCTATGCCCCACTTTGGGCCTTCTGTGACTTACAAAATCCTTTCACAAGTAGATACACAAAAGGCTGGGTAGGCTTTAGGGGTTCTAACCCCCAAATTGGGATCTGTCTCACAGCCAGTAGCCTACTTCTTCAAACAATTAGATCCCAGTGGCCCAGGGGTGGCTGGCTTGTTTAAGAGCAGGGATACAACTGCTTTGCTGGTTAATGAGGCCCCCAAATTAACCTTCAGACAACCGAGGCTCAGACACCCCAAGTCCAGATGGCCTTAGGAGTCAAGGTCACATCCCCAGATCACAGGGAAGATGGACAGATATATAAGGCCTTCTTATAGCTGCTCCTGGCACATGCTGTGGGTGTGTCAGACTTTAAATATGGTTACTCTACTCCCAACCATAGCCCCAAAAGAACATCAATGTCAAGAGACTGCTGAGCAAACTCACTTCAGTGAGCCAAGCCTAACAGCTGTGTCTCCTGACAGATGAAAGTGCATCTCTACAGAAGACATCAAAATGACCTCCCAGGCCCCAACACCTTCCCACAGCTCTGCCAGCATCAAGCTCTGCACTGTGAATTCCCTAAACTGCCTGCACCACAGTGCTGGCCCTGCACTTATCCAGCACTAGCCTACACCTCCAGTAGCAGAGGTAGGTGGTGTCCTCAGCTCAAGCTGTCTCTAAACCCACATCATGGTGGTGTGCTCTCCTTCTGCAGGAGCCCCTTCCCAGCAGCAGACTCTCTCAGGGAAAAACAAGGATGAACAACTACACAGGAACAAAAATGTAGGTGATTTCCCAAAACCCTGAATCCCCTGGAGTCTCCCTGCCTCCTCCTTAGCCAGGCTCCCAAGTAACACTGTGCAGTATCTCCCTGCTCAGATGTCATTACTCAGCCAGCCACTCCTTAATAACACCTTCATCAGCCACATCCCTCCATAGCACAGTCATGGCAAAGTGCCCACAGACCTTCCCACTGGAAACCCAGGAGGGGCTTTGCTCCACAGTTTACTTGACAGGATGGATACATTCAACCATCCCCTTCTTGCCTTGGATTTCCATGACTTCTGTGACATTGCTGTCTGCTCCCTTTGTTAGAACATCCTGAAGAAGGTGGTATAGTGCTACTGGGAAAAAGATGCTGTCATCATGGCCCTTAAGGACTGAGTCTTGGGCAAATTTCTGGATTTTCTGTCTTTTCCAAGTTGCTTTCTTGCCTCTTAAAGACAATGAGCTCAGAAAGGAGGAGGCTCTATAGACCTGGCCTTGAGGAAGGCAAAGGTAGCTGAAGGTGTCCCACCCCAACCTGGAGCTCCTTTGGAAGAAGAGCCACGGTGTGGAATGGGCAGCTAGAGATGGAGCATTCAGGAAAGGAAGGTTCATGGGCATCAAGAGCAGCCTCAAAGCAGAACTCACAGAACACTCCACAAGTGCCTTGACCTCAAAACCAAAGTCTCCAACACTGAGCCAAGCCCTATCCTGCCACCATCCTGTTCTGAACCTTCAACAGTTCTTGCTATCAAGGCCTCTATAGGATTCCTCCCAGAAGACACCTCAGGGAAGAAAGCACCCACCATGTGTATGTGTGGGCTTCACCCTGTGACTGTGGGACAGTGATGCTCCTTAAAGTGTCAAGCCAGAGCCCTGTGGATTAAGGAGGCTAGGTGAGATTAGCCTAGATTTTGATGTTCACAAGGAACCTGGAGTGTTCATGGTTAAATATGTCTGCTCAGTAGGCAGAACAGGATGGACCCTGCAGTGTCCTCTTGCCCTGGGACCTCATTTAGAATGAGGCAGTGTTTACTGTGCCAGGGAGCCAGGACTATCCTGGAACCAGGTGGCTGACTGCTGGCTTCCCTGAGGTTGTCCCTTTGTACTCAGTAAGCATTTCTTAAATTGATGTTTATTTGACCCATGCTAAGGGGAAGCAAATGGAGGAGTTTTTTCTATACTTGGAACAAAGGTTGAAAAGAGAGGAAGTCTAATCTCTGAGGCAGGGGCACTGCAGGCCGTAGGAGAGGCCTCAGGAGAGAGCTGATGTGACATCTCTGGATCCTGCTCCCAGAGGATGCTCTCTTCAGAGTGACCCCAAGACACTGGGTTTCTCTGATTGCAGAGTGGCCCAGCCTTGCACTCCCTCACCTGGTCTCTCTTCCCTCCTGGTTGATGACAGTCTCTCCTACCCTTAACTCTTGCAGTGGCTGGTGGTGCTCTATTCTCATGTTCTTCCAGATTCACAAAAACTCATGCACACTGTGGAGGCCTCCAGCCCCATCCAAGGAGGTTAATCCACCGGCAGGATAAGCAACCTGGTGACATAACTCAGGGGCTCTGTCTGGTAGTTCAGGGGCACAAGCCCTTCCCAGGAAGACATTTGCATTGCCATCTTCATCCACTTTGGATAAGGTGGTGAGATGTTTATGTGACAATATACCCATGTCAGCAGGAAGGTGTAGAAGATGAGACCTCCACCTTTTCTCTGCAAGAATTCAGAGAACAATTTGTTCACCACAGGGACAGAGGGCAAATGCACTCTTGGGCCTGGGTTTATGGCCTGACAGCAACCCATGAAGGACTGGGGCCAGTCACTCTGCATAGATGAGCCTGGTGCCCTTTGGTGTTCTCTCCAGCAGTGGCTGGAACTGACCTTGGTACACGGCAAAGTGGTGGGGTGGAGTGCCCTTGAGCCCATAGACACCCACCCCTCAGGTGATCAGGAAAACCAGCTCCTTTCTTTGGATGAGAAAATCGCCATGGGTGTGTGTGTGGTCTCTGATTAGCACGGTTCCTTTTGATTTACCTAAAGGTACTCACCTTGCCAGTTCTTGGAGGGCAACTGCAGAATGCTGGGTAGGCAAGCTGGACTCATGCCATGTGAAATAAGTACATGCAACAGATCTACTTATGCATGAAACTGATGTTTGTTTGTTTGTTTTTTCTTTTTAATAGAATTCTCTAAAGGGAGGAGTAATAGTGAGATGACAGCCATACTGTATCTGGAAAATCCATGGAGGAGCATTTCAAGACCCCAGAAAACAGCCCACATTACCTTCTGGACTCTGAGATTCTACCCAGAATTAAGCACACACAGCAGCCACCAGTTTAGGGAAAAGAATCCCTCAAGACCCCCCACACACACACACACTGCACCCTCCCTTGAGACCCCCAACTACACTCTCCTTTGCTTCCTTCCTCCCAGGCCAAATTTTGGGTCACAGGGAAAGCAACTGTCATGTGTGGCAGACATTAGTAGCTGCTCATCTGACAGCTAGTCTCCATTTATGTCCTTGCAGGAAAACCCTGATGTGGCAGGAGGGGCCCAGCAGTATGCCCAGCCACACACAGGCAGTCCTCAGTAGCCAGGGTTCCCATGCCAGGGATTCAACCCTCTGAGGATCAAAACTGCAGAAAACATCTGCACCTGTCCTGCACCTGCAGTTCTCCTCACTATACCTGAATGATACAGTATGACAACTTTTCCCAGAGTCTGTGGGCTGCACCAGGTATTATGAGTGAACAGAGAGGACTGAGGTCCACAGAAGGAGGTGCATGGGCCCCATGAAAACCCTTCCATCCTTCAGAAGGGCCTTGAGCATCGTGGTATTTTAGTATCCTAGGAACATCTTTGGGTTCAGCTCCCCACAGACACCTACAGATGGCTGATACCACATTCTCCACTTCCCCAGGGGCAGGCTTGGGAACAGGAGCAGCCTTGTCATTGGGCAACAGTCAGAGATGTTGACTGACATTTCTGGAAGTGTGCCTTAAGGGAAGCATACTCCAATGCACAAAGGCATTTGCCCCATCTCTCCATCCTTCCTTCTGGGTGAAGTATAAATCTGATCCCATGACTGTAGCAGTCACAATGAGGAAAAGGCCAGAATTTGTAAAATCCTTTATGCTCAGACATCCTTGATCCACCAGACTAATACCTTACCTGTGGTTACTCTGGCTTTAAACATACCCCTGTCTTGGTGATGTCTATATTTTCTGGGTTTCCTACTATATGTGGCTGACCTTGATCCCTACAAAAATTTACCCTCAGATCACTTATGCTCAAGCTCCTCCAATCCAGCTTTTTCTCCAGATTCCATCAAAACACCTTATCCAAGTCACTGATGGTGTCCCTGGGCAACACGCCCAGGACAGCATGTGCCTTTGCCTGCTCCCTCTGAAGCATGCAGCCTGCTGTCTCCTGGCCTCAGTCTCCTTCTCCTGGCCACGTGAGGTAATGCTCTCCTGGTTCTCCTGCCACTTCTCTGCCATGGTTTTCAGGACTGATCATTGTCAACCTGTTCAATGCAGGAGTCTTTCAGGACTGGTTCATAAGCTCTCTTTTCTTCTCATGATTTTACTGAGAAAATCTCATTTTTTATGTGGCTTCAGTTATTATTATCAAACTTCCAGATGCACCTAGAAGTCTATATCTCTAGGCAAGAAATGAAAGAATGTGCAGACAGGTACACCGAATACTGCATACATGGCATACTTTAAGGGCATCTGAGTGGCAGGCCACTTACCCTGTAGGTACAGCCCTGGGCATGAGGCCATGTGTTGCAGTCCCTGAGCTTTCTCTATGGCCCACTCTGATTGGTCACTGCAAGGGCAGTTAGCAGAAATTGCATTGGTGGCTGCCTATAATCTGCTAAGCTATTGCCTCAGTATATATATATATATATATATATATATATATATATATATATATATATATATATATATATATATATAGTAACTGCAAAATAAAATCAGACTTGCATCCTGCTTGGTCTCCAGAGGTCTTGAGTAGTGATTCCGAAACCCCACTCTACCCTGTTCTGTGGACTTCCTCACTGGATGAGAGCAACCACATTCAGAAGGTGAAGATTCTGAAAGTCAGCCCCCAAGCTCGGTGGCAGGGGCACAGCAATAACAAAACTAGCAAGAAGCAGCCATCACAGCTGTCACAAATGAAAACTGATCCAGGGGAGGCCCCTCGCAATGCCTGCATATGTTCAGTCCATTCTGGCACAACTTGAGAGGAGTGGGCCACCAGCTCACCTTACACAGAGGAACCTAAGGCATGAAGAGCTGAAGGACCTCATCCAAGCCATGGCAGAGCCATGGAAGCCAGGCCCCAGGTGGGGAAAATCCTCAGGAAAGTTTCCAAGGCTCAGACAGAGGCAGGATGATGAATCTACACATGGCAGTACCAAGCATGAGGTGAACACCAACCTTGAGTGGGTTGGCTGTGGCTCAGCAGGTGGGGGCTTCAGGAGGGTGCCAGCAAGAGCACAGGCTCTCTCTGTGCTGCACTCTACTTTTTCTTTTATGAAGAAAACATTCACTGTTCAATGTTAACTTTAAAAGTCATTGGCAAATAAGCTGATGACAAACAGAGGACATATGTGATGTGATTCCCCACGTGAGTTACGAGAGACAGTGGTAACCACAGAGGGCAAGAGTCACAGGTGGTGGTTGGGGGGAAAGCGGAGGTGGAAAGTTTCCCACTGGTTAAGGTGACTTTCCTATACATGAGAAGATGGCCCCTGGAGACCACTGGACAGAGTGGGGAAGGATGACCCCTGGAGGCCTCTGGAGAGTGTGGCAAAAGATGGCCCCTTGAGGCCACTGGACAGCATGGGGAAGGACGGCCTTTGGATGCCACTGGACAGTGTGTCACATGGTAAACACTGCCATTCTGTGCCCTGCACATGTGTTGGGAAGTGGCTGGCCCAGTGTGGTGTTGCCACAGTGAGGAGCATTACCTGGGACATAAATTATTCTCCTCAGAGCTTCTTTTTTCAGATCAGCATTCCAAATATGTGAAATGAAACCACTGGACCAGACTCCAGGGAGCACTGTGTGGGTGCTGTGGGGAGAGGTGGAGGGCAGTGGAGCGGGAGGCAGCAGGGACCTGAGCCCCTTCTAGCCCAGATGTGCTGCTCTTAGCAAGGAACAAGGTGGTCCTGCAACTTCTGCCAGGTCAGCTGTGGCAGTGCAGCAGATGAGGGCCAGGCACCCATATGCAGCACCTCCACCCTCCACTGCCAGGGGCATGGAACTACTGGGAGTAGAGAGCAATAGGGGGTCTCCTCATCTGCAGAATAAACATGAACACAATGTCCCCAGCCTCCTCCAGGGAGGTGAGGGTTACAGCAATAACAAACCAAGTGCGGCTTGACACAGCCTGAGTGTCCCCAAGTTATCAACAACCGCCATGATCGAGGTACACTCAGTTTCCAAAGCCATGACCTCAGATAACACCATTAGCACAGATGGAAGTCCCTTTCACACACAGCACCCTCGAGCTTCCAAAGCCAACACACCCCTAGCAACTTTCAGGCAGCACACCGACCCAATGCATCTGGCAGGGCAAACAAGATGGGCATCATGAGCACTGCTCAGAAACACTTGGCCAAAGGCAGTGAGCAGGTGTGCTGCACAGTTCCATATGGGGAACAGTCACCTGCCTTCCTCTTTATGCTCTCTTGAAACCTGAGATCTGAACTCTAGGCTTGATTTATATTCCAGCAGTATAGGTTCCAGAGCACCTGTGTCTAGGCACAGTTTTCTTAAGAAAAATCTGTATTTTGTCTAGGAAAAAGATGAATAAACCTGGAATTCTGGTGCCACTTGAGGGACAATCATAGATTGCTATTTTTTTTTTTCATTTTTCACAATAGCCAAGATATGGAATGTGCATAGGTGGAAAAAGAAAATGTGGTGGCTATACATGATGTAATATTACTCAGCCATAAATCATATTAAAAAACTCTATCATTTGTAGCAACGTAGATGACCTCAAGGACCATAGTTTAAATGTTATGAACCAGGCAAATATAGCACATTCTCATATATGCATGGCATCTAAACAGGAGATCTTCATAGAAACAGAGCTGGGAGTGAAGGAGGCAGGTGGAGAGAGAACACTAATGGGTGACAGGTGCCACTGTAGAGTATGAGAAACATTTTTTATTTTTATTTATTTTTGAGTATATATTTATTTTACTATTTTACATTGTGAGAAACAGCTTGAAAGTAAATTATGTTTAAAAAATAAACCCAATAATAGAGCTTATTCATCTTAAGGCTTAATTAAAATATTATGACCTATATGAATATTTAGAGGTATTAAAAATAATGGTATTTTGTTTTCTACCAAAATTATTTTTGAACCTCAATAAAATATTTGGAATTTTTTTTTGTATTTTTCCACTACATTTTTTAAATTTTTTTATTATCAGTTGTTCAAAACATTACATAGCTCTTGACATATCATATTTCATACAATTGATTCACGTGGGTTATGAACTCCCATTTTTCCCCCATATACAGATTGCAGAATCACATCGGTTACACATCCACGTTTTTATATACTGCCAAACTAGTGTCTGTTGTATTCTGCTGCCTTTCCTATCCTCTACTATCCCCTGAGAAACTTTTAAAAAATATTTATTTTCTAATTGTAGTTGGACACAATACCTTTATTCCATTCATTTATTTTTATGTGATGCTGAGGATCGAACCCAGGGCCACCCACATGCCAGGTGAGTGCTCCTCCACTTAACCACAATCCCAGCCCCATGAGGAACTTTTAATGTTCTACAGAGCACAATGGGTGATTGACAACTCTACATTTCAAAATAGCTGATAGGAAGGATTTTGAATGTTCTCAACACACACACAAAAAAATAAAATAAAAATAAATGTTTCAGGTGGTGGATTAGCCAGTTGCCTTCACTTGATTGCATATTGCATGCTTATGTTGAAATAAATTGTTCTCATTTACAGGTGGGGAAACCATGCCACAGAGAAAAATTGGCTTTTGCAAGTCACATAGCCTATTTGTGACAGCACCAGGATTTGACCCTGTGCTTCAGAATCCATGTATTAACCACTGGATCGACTACCTATAACTTGAAAAATTAGCCAGCCCAGCAGGTTCTCTGTATGAAACAGGAAATGTTGTTTCACAAACCAGGGATAAAGTTTCCCAGGATCTCTCTTGGTCGAGCATATACTGCATTTGGGGAGAGAGGGTCATAACATTTCAAACTTTCTTGGTGTGTCACAAAGACAGACCCCCATCTCCAGCTTCATGCTTCTCCCAGCTCTATTTTCTTCCATGCTCTATCCACAGGACTCTGCCAATAGGCTTTTGGCTTTTCAAGGCCTGGTGAGACCTAGATACCACTGTTTCCCAACACTACCTCATTGCTGGAGAACAACCAAGGTCACTAATCTTCACCCTGGCCCTGTGCAGCACTTTTTTGAAAACGTAACAGGAGGCATGAGCATGGCCCCCGCTGTCCCCTGCCTGATATCCACAGCATTTAGAGGAGACCTCAGTAAATCTTGTGCACAGCCAAGCTTGGATCTTGGCCTTGCTGGAGCCCAATGCAGTGTGTCATATCCCATTACAAAGGACATGGTTCAGACAGTCACCTAGGTTGGAAGATCAACACCTTCCTGGGCCTGGAAACATTCTGAGAGGAGGCATACAGCAGGGACAACAGCCATGTGCCACATGGCAATGGAATGACTGATCACCGTGCAGTGCTCCATCCAAGACTCAACCTTGGCCCCTCTGGAAATCAGACAAGGTGGCCAGAACATGGACATAGCCCCCAGCCCCTCCTGGATTTGTGCATCTCCTCCCAACTCCCCCAGACAGGGGAAGCCATAGGTGCTCCCCAAACCCATCACAGAAGCTGCCACTTCCCCTGAAATGCCTCCACCTCCCAGCCCTGAGCCTCCATTTGGGAACACAAGGCTGCTTTCCTCTTCTGTCCCCACTCCTCTGCTGCCTTGGATTCTCTGCCAAACACAGAGATGGTGGCAACTTCCCACCATGGCCAGCTCTGAAGAGAGCCCTGATGCTTCATTTATTTCAAGCATCTCAGTGAGGCTTTTCCCTGGCTGTTACATAAAACAAAATAAACCATCAAGGTGCTTTCCTGGTGCATCACAGACCCCTTCCAGATGAGCACACAAAGAGTGTAAAATAAGGCCTCTCAAATGGCACACATAGGCCCAGACCCCTCCTGGCATGTGACCTTGGTCAGGAACTCAACCTCCCAGCCTCCATTTCCACATCTACTGAATGAGTAGGAGTGACACCTTGCTGGTGGCTGTGATCATGCAGAGAGATGCAGCAGAGGCCCAACCCAGGACTGGGCACAGGACACACAGCAGCTTAAAGAACACAGTTACAGCACTAAGGCCTGGCCACCTGAGGATGCGCACTAAACACAGTGAGGGCCAGGCTTGTTGGGGGCTTTGTTTGAATCAGCCAACCCAGGCCTAAGCCAGGAGGGGATGGGGCTGAGGTCTGGGCCTATATGTGCCATTCCCTCTGACTCCCCTCCCAAACACAGTAAGTGACTGGAGGTGCTGTCCTTGTGGGCCAGCACCTAGCCCTTCTTCTAGTGCAGCATGCCTTTATTCTAACCTGTGTCAGGGCTTCCAGATCCAAACAACCACAAAACCCAGGCAGGCAGTGCAATGTGGGACACAAGGGAGGGGAAAGAACTGTGTGAGCTAGATGGTGCACCACATCCAACCAGAGCCAATGGTGCCCAGATTCCAGATCTTCACACCTGTAAAAGAAAGAGCATCACCCTCTCCATGCTGGTGGAGTTGGAAACTCAATTAGAGCTCTCCAGGGACACTGTGGGGACTGAGGAGAGCTCAGCTGGGTTCAGCCCTCCTAATGCATTTGTAAATTAAGGTGTATTGAGACCAGTCACACTCACTCACCGTGGCTGCTTTCACTCTGCACTGATAGATCGAGAAGGTCCCCAGGATTGGTGTGGCCACAGTGCAACCACCCAGCCAGCCCCTTCCAGAAGCTCTCTGCCTGGCCTGTCTCCTGGCTCTCTCCTCCTGTTCCTGAGGGTCTCAGTTACCACATACAGAGAACTGCAGAGTTCTCACCCTGGGATAGGTCAGCACACACACACATTAGTAGCGAACACCACAGGCCCCTGGAGTGTTGCTGGCAGGCTTGGCCTGGCTGGGAGGGTCTGCTGCTTGTTTAGTCAAGCACACATGGTGACTGGCCCATGAACCCTCCTTCTTGGAGCATTTTCTAACGAGGGCCTGCAACAGTACGTAGCTGCCACTGACAACTCAGGGCAAGGCATAAGGATCTCTCAAAATAGAACCACCAGAAAGGACAATCTCTGTCTTTTAGACTCCAAGGGAGGACAGATCATTAACTTAGGTCACAGCTAGTGCATGACATGGCAATGGGTCCATGCCACCAACCCTTGGTGCTGGGTCACCTCTCTGTCTCTCAAGTACCGTGCTCTCCTCCATCATGCTCCCTTTCCAATTCCCAGCCCACCTTTGAAATGTGTGAGGGCCTCAGCTCCCTCCCTGTGGATAAAAGATGTCCTGGCCACTTTAATCCTGTCTGTGTTTATCTTTGACAAGCTTCAGTCAACGAACAACACCATCTATCAGCCGTAACTTGGATTTTCTAATAACTGACTGCCTTTCCATCCCACCTGGCAAAGCCTCTTACCAGAGAGTGAACTGGTCTTCCATGTTGCCGCTGGTCAGAGAGACCATAAAGGTGGTTGTATCCCCTTCATGAATGAGGTTCAGTAGGACAGAGAGGACAATGTTCCCATCCAGGCTCAACAGGGACCACCACAGGTTGTCTTGGGTCAGGTAGACCACCATGTTGCTGATGTGATCTCGCGTGGAGGGTGCCTGCGTAGGGCTGTCTTGGTCCAAGTGGATCTTGTCCTCCCAAATGCCCTCCTCCTCTGTGAGGTCTGCTGGACCACCTCATTGGCCAAGTAGAAGCTGAAGAATAGCTCCATGGCTGTGCCTCTCAGCAGGGCCAGGAACTCCTTGGTCTCCAGGTCCAGGTTGGAGCTGAACCACTCAGGCAGCAGCTTCAGCTCAGACATGCACATCCCTGGGGAACCCCTGCATCTGGCAGCTGGCCACCACCTCCCTGGCCTCAGGAAAGGTAAACATCTTGATGCAGATTCTCAACAGGGTCACTGTCATCCCAGCACAGGCTGATGACTATCTGTTACAGGGGCATACAGATAGCTAGAACTGCACTTTGGGTCTGTTGGAGTGGATGGAGCTGTGGAGGATGTGGGACTTCAGCTTCCAGTTGAAGGGAAACTTCTCCAAGTTACTGAAGGGCGTGGGCTTCAGCAGGAGCTCCATGGAGAACAGGCTGTAGCTGGTGCTG